>NW_026286305.1:0-8924 GCF_023373465.1 Oncorhynchus keta | reverse complement strand
TGGTTATCCTGTAGTGTCCTTTCAGAGATGTCAGGTACTGTAGTCTGTTAAAACCTCTACCCCTGAGTCAACACAGTCCTGGTTACTGTACCAAACAGACAAACCCATGGTTATCCTGTAGTGTCCTTTCAGAGATGTCAGGTACTGTAGTCTGTTAAAACCTCTACCCCTGAGACAACACAGTCCTGGTTACTGTACCAAACAGACAAACCCATGGTTATCCTGTAGTGTCCTTTCAGAGATGTCAGGTACTGTAGTCTGTTAAAACCTCTACCCCTGAGTCAACACAGTCCTGGTTACTGTACCAAACAGACAAACCCATGGTTATCCTGTAGTGTCCTTTCAGAGATGCCAGGTACTGTAGTCTGTTAAAACCTCTACCCCTGAGACAACACAGTCCTGGTTACTGTACCAAACAGACAAACCCATGGTTATCCTGTAGTGTCCTTTCAGAGATGTCAGGTACTGTAGTCTGTTAAAACCTCTACCCCTGAGTCAACACAGTCCTGGTTACTGTACCAAACAGACAAACCCATGGTTATCCTGTAGTGTCCTTTCAGAGATGTCAGGTACTGTAGTCTGTTAAAACCTCTACCCCTGAGTCAACACAGTCCTGGTTACTGTACCAAACAGACAAACCCATGGTTATCCTGTAGTGTCCTTTCAGAGATGTCAGGTACTGTAGTCTGTTAAAACCTCTACCCCTGAGACAACACAGTCCTGGTTACTGTACCAAACAGACAAACCCATGGTTATCCTGTAGTGTCCTTTCAGAGATGTCAGGTACTGTAGTCTGTTAAAACCTCTACCCCTGGGTCAACACAGTCCTGGTTACTGTACCAAACAGACAAACCCATGGTTATCCTGTAGTGTCCTTTCAGAGATGTCAGGTACTGTAGTCTGTTAAAACCTCTACCCCTGAGACAACACAGTCCTGGTTACTGTACCAAACAGACAAACCCATGGTTATCCTGTAGTGTCCTTTCAGAGATGTCAGGTACTGTAGTCTGTTAAAACCTCTACCCCTGGGTCAACACAGTCCTGGTTACTGTACCAAACAGACAAACCCATGGTTATCCTGTAGTGTCCTTTCAGAGATGTCAGGTACTGTAGTCTGTTAAAACCTCTACCCCTGAGTCAACACAGTCCTGGTTACTGTACCAAACAGACAAACCCATGGTTATCCTGTAGTGTCCTTTCAGAGATGTCAGGTACTGTAGTCTGTTAAAACCTCTACCCCTGAGTCAACACAGTCCTGGTTACTGTACCAAACAGACAAACCCATGGTTATCCTGTAGTGTCCTTTCAGAGATGTCAGGTACTGTAGTCTGTTAAAACCTCTACCCCTGAGTCAACACAGTCCTGGTTACTGTACCAAACAGACAAACCCATGGTTATCCTGTAGTGTCCTTTCAGAGATGTCAGGTACTGTAGTCTGTTAAAACCTCTACCCCTGAGTCAACACAGTCCTGGTTACTGTACCAAACAGACAAACCCATGGTTATCCTGTAGTGTCCTTTCAGAGATGCCAGGTACTGTAGTCTGTTAAAACCTCTACCCCTGAGTCAACACAGTCCTGGTTACTGTACCAAACAGACAAACCCATGGTTATCCTGTAGTGTCCTTTCAGAGATGTCAGGTACTGTAGTCTGTTAAAACCTCTACCCCTGAGTCAACACAGTCCTGGTTACTGTACCAAACAGACAAACCCATGGTTATCCTGTAGTGTCCTTTCAGAGATGTCAGGTACTGTAGTCTGTTAAAACCTCTACCCCTGAGTCAACACAGTCCTGGTTACTGTACCAAACAGACAAACCCATGGTTATCCTGTAGTGTCCTTTCAGAGATGTCAGGTACTGTAGTCTGTTAAAACCTCTACCCCTGAGACAACACAGTCCTGGTTACTGTACCAAACAGTGTAGACTGAGCGCTGGCCAACAAGACACGTTCACATCAATATTGTGATGCGATACAGTCACGCCTTCATAAAACATCATACGTTGTAAACAACATCAGCAGTAACACCAGTTGATGAGATCGTCAATAATAATCATGTGAAGTAAATGAGGCTACCGGTACTCATAAGGGACATACAGTGCATTTGGAAAGTATTCCGACCCCTTGATTTTTCTCTCTTCACGTTCTGTTACATTAAAGCCTTATTGTAAAATTGATTAAAGAAACAAAAAAAATACTCACTAATCTACACACACAACCCCATAATGACAAAGAAAAAAAAGTTTTTTTTAAATGTTTGCAAATGCCTTAATTAATAAACTGAAATGTCTTATTTACATAGGTATTTAGACCCTTTGCTATGAAACTCGAAATTGAGCTCAGATTAATCCTGTTTCCATTGATCATCCTTGAGGTGTTTCTACAACTTGATTGGAGTCCACCTGTGGTACATTATATTGATTGGACATGATTTGGAAAGGAACACACCTGTCTATGTAAAAGGTTCCACAGTTAACAGTGCATGTCAGAGCAAAAACCAAGACACACGGTCATGGTAATTGTCCGTAGAGCTCAGAGACAGGATTGTGTCAAGGCACAGATCTGGGGATGGGGACCATGAGAAACCAGATTCTCTGGTCTGATGAAACCAAGATTGAACTCTTTGGCCTGAATGTCAAGCGTCACATCTGGAGGAAACCTGGCACCATCCCTACGGTGAAGCATGGTGGTGGTGGCATCATCCCTACGGTGAAGCATGGTGGTGGCAGCATCATGCTGTGGGGATGTTTTTCAGGGACTGGGAGACTAGTCAGGACCGAGAGAAAGATAAACGGAGCAAAGTACAGAGAGATCCTTGATGAAAACCTGCTCCAAAGCGCTCAGGACCTCAGACTGGGGCGAAGGTTCACCTTCCAACAGGACAACGACTCTAAGCACGCCCAGCCAAGACAACGCAGGAGTGGCTTCGGGACGAATATTTGAATGTCCTTTAGCGGCCCAGCCAGAGCCTTGACTTGAATTCGATTGAACATCTCTGGAGAAACCTGAAAATATCTGTGCAGCAACGCTCCCATCCAACCTGACAGAGCTTGAGAGGATCTGTAGAGAAGAATGGGAGAAACTCCCCATCCAACCTGACAGAGCTTGAGAGGATCTGCAGAGAAGAATGGGAGAAACTCCCCATCCAACCTGACAGAGCTTGGGAGGATCTGCAGAGAAGAATGGGAGAAACTCCCCATCCAACCTGACAGAGCTTGAGAGGATCTGCAGAGAAGAATGGGAGAAACTCCCCATCCAACCTGACAGAGCTGGAGAGGATCTGCAGAGAAGAATGGGAGAAACTCCCATCCAACCTGACAGAGCTTGAGAGGATCTGTAGAGAAGAATGGGAGAAACTCCCCATCCAACCTGACAGAGCTTGAGAGGATCTGCAGAGAAGAATGGGAGAAACTCCCCATCCAACCTGACAGAGCTTGAGAGGATCTGCAGAGAAGAATGGGAGAAACTCCCCATCCAACCTGACAGAGCTGGAGAGGATCTGCAGAGAAGAATGGGAGAAACTCCCCATCCAACCTGACAGAGCTTGAGAGGATCAGCAGAGAAGAATGGGAGAAACTCCCCATCCAACCTGACAGAGCTTGAGAGGATCTGTAGAGAAGAATGGGAGAAACTCCCCATCCAACCTGACAGAGCTTGAGAGGATCTGCAGAGAAGAATGGGAGAAACTCCCCATCCAACCTGACAGAGCTTGAGAGGATCTGCAGAGAAGAATGGGAGAAACTCCCCATCCAACCTGACAGAGCTTGAGAGGATCTGCAGAGAAGAATGGGAGAAACTCCCCATCCAACCTGACAGAGCTGGAGAGGATCTGCAGAGAAGAATGGGAGAAACTCCCCATCCAACCTGACAGAGCATGAGAGGATCTGCAGAGAAGAATGGGAGAAACTCCCCATTCAACCTGACAGAGCATGAGAGGATCTGCAGAGAAGAATGGGAGAAACTCCCCATCCAACCTGACAGAGCTTGAGAGGATCTGCAGAGAAGAATGGGAGAAACTCCCCATCCAACCTGACAGAGCATGAGAGGATCTGCAGAGAAGAATGGGAGAAACTCCCATCCAACCTGACAGAGCTTGAGAGGATCTGCAGAGAAGAATGGGAGAAACTCCCCATCCAACCTGACAGAGCTGGAGAGGATCTGCAGAGAAGAATGGGAGAAACTCCCCATCCAACCTGAC
Organism: Oncorhynchus keta; assembly: GCF_023373465.1. Taxonomy (NCBI): domain Eukaryota; kingdom Metazoa; phylum Chordata; class Actinopteri; order Salmoniformes; family Salmonidae; genus Oncorhynchus; species Oncorhynchus keta. The sequence continues at coordinate 4,729 of NW_026286305.1, read as the reverse complement.
AGAGCTTGAGAGGATCTGCAGAGAAGAATGGGAGAAACTCCCCATCCAACCTGACAGAGCTTGAGAGGATCTGCAGAGAAGAATGGGAGAAACTCCCCATCCAACCTGACAGAGCTTGAGAGGATCTGCAGAGAAGAATGGGAGAAACTCCCATCCAACCTGACAGAACTTGAGAGGATCTGCAGAGAAGAATGGGAGAAACTCCCCAAATACAGGTGGGCCAATCTTGGAGCGTCATGCCCAAGAAGAGTATTATATTATTATTATATTATATATTATATTATATAGAAGAGTCAAGGCTGTAATCACTGACAAAAAGTGCTTCAACAAAGTACTGTGTAAAGGGTCTGAATACTTACGGAAATTATATTTTGAATTTTTAATACATTTGAAAAAATAAATCTAAAAAAACGTATTGCTTTGTCATTTTGGGGCATTGTGATGTCATTATGGAGCATTGTGATGTCATTATGGGGCATTGTGATGTCATTATGGGGTATTGTGATGTCATTATGGGGTATTGTGATGTCATTATGGGGTATTGTGTGTAGATTGATGAGGGAGAGAAAATAAAAAGTGAATCCATATTAGAATAAGGCTGTAACGTAACAAAATGTGGAAAAAGTCAAAGGGTCTGAATACTTTCTGAATGCTCCGTACGTATACTATCAGAATACTAGCTGGATACAGTCACAGTTGACGAGTTATTATACAGGATGCCAAGCTGATGAAGTGAAACACAACAATACTCCATCTTCTAGTAGCCTACAGACAACCAAGAAGGAAGGAGTCTCTGTTCACGTGATGACATCACTGGGGCGGAGCTTCCTGCCATCCAGGATCTGAAAACCAGGCGGTGTCAGAGGAAGGTCACCCAAGTCGTAGACTGTTCTCTCTGCTACCACACGGCAAACGGTACCAATGTCTGGAAGCAACAGGACTCTGAACAGCTTCTATCCCCAAACCATAAGACTGCTAAACAAGACTCACACACACACTGGACTCTACCCACATGCTCACACACACACACACACACACACACACACACACACTGGACTCTACCCACATGCTCACACACACACACAGCTCACACCCCAACACACACACATACTGACCCCCCACACACACACTGGACTCTACCCACATGCTCACACACACACACACATACTGACCCCACACACACACACTGGACTCTACCCACATGCTCACACACACACACAGCTCACACCCCAACACACACACATACTGACCCCACACACACACTGGACTCTACCCACATGCTCACACACACACAAAGCTCACACCCCAACACACACACATACTGACCCCACACACACACTGGACTCTACCCACATGCTCACACACACACACAGCTCACACCCCAACACACACACATACTGACCCCCACACACACACTGGACTCTACCCACATGCTCACACACACACAGCTCACACCCCAACACACACACATACTGACCCCCACACACACACTGGACTCCTACCCACATGCTCACACACACACACAGCTCACACCCCACACACACACATACTGACCCCCACACACACACTGGACTCTACCCACATGCTCACACACACACACACATACTGACCCCCACACACACACACTGGACTCTACCCACATGCTCAAACACACACACACACACACACACACACACACACACACACACGCATACTGACCCCACACACACACTTTCACCACATATGCTGCTCCCACCATCTATTATCTATCCTGTTTTGCCTAGTCATTTTACCCCTATCTAAATGTTCATATATACCTCATACCTCTGCACATCAACTCAGTACTGGTACTTCCTGTATATAGCCATGTTATTACCTGGTACTTCCTGTATACAGCCATGCTATCTTTACTCACTGTGTATTTTTGCCTCGTGTCACGGTCTATGTTTATGTTTAACTCTGCGTTGTTGGTAAAGGGCCCCGTCAGGAAGCATTTCACTGTTAGTCTACACCTGTTGTTCACGAAGCATGTGACAAATTACATTTGATTTGATGTGATTAAGTACTACTGATGTGATTAAGTACTACTGATATGATGTATTAAGTACTACTGATGTGATTAAGTACTACTGATGTGATTAAGTACTACTGATGTGATTAAGTACTACTGATGTGATTAAGTACTACTGATGTGATTAAGTACTACTGATGTGATTAAGTACTACTGACACTTTTCAACACTGGTTGAACGGCCATTTTACCCTGTAGGCACCTGCAACTTACTACAAGTAGGATAAATTACCCTGTAGGCACCTGCAACTTACTACAAGTAGGATAATTACCCTGTAGGCACCTGCAACAAGTAGGATAAATTACACTGTAGGCACCTGCAACTTACAACAAGTAGAATAAATTACACTGTAGGCACCTGCAACTTACAACAAGTAGAATAAATTACACTGTAGGCACCTGCAAAGTACAACAAGTAGGATAAATTACACTGTAGGCACCTGCAACTTACAACAAGTAGAATAAATTACACTGTAGGCACCTGCAACATACAACAAGTAGGATAAATTACACTGTAGGCACCTGCAACTTACAACAAGTAGGATACATGACCCTGTAGGCACCTGCAACTTACAAGTAGGATAAATTACCCTGTAGGCACCTGCAACTTACAACAAGTAGGATAAATTACACTGTAGGCACCTGCAACTTACAACAAGTAGGATAAATTACCCTGTAGGCACCTGCAATGTACAACAAGTAGGATAAATTACCCTGTAGGCACCTGCAACTTACTACAAGTAGGATACATTACACTGTAGGCACCTGCAACTTACTACAAGTAGGATAAATTACACTGTAGGCACCTGCAACGTACAACAAGTAGGATAAATTACACTGTAGGCACCTGCAGCGTACAACAAGTAGGATAAATTACCCTGTAGGCACCTGCAACATACAACAAGTAGGATAAATTACACTGTAGGCACCTGTAACTTACAACAAGTAGGATAAATTACACTGTAGGCACCTGGAACTTACTACAAGTAGGATAAATGACCCTGTAGGCACCTGCAACGTACAACAAGTAGGATAAATGACATTGTAGGGACCTGCAACAAGTAGGATAAATTACATTGTAGGCACCTGCAACTTACAACAAGTAGCAAAAATGACACTGTAGGCACCTGCAACTTACAACAAGTAGGATATATTACACTGTAGGCACCTGCAACTTACAACAAGTAGGACATATTACACCGTAGGCACCTGCAACTTACAACAAGTAGGATAAATTACACTGTAGGCACCTGCAACATACAACAAGTAGGATAAATTACACTGTAGGCACCTGCAACGTACAACAAGTAGGATAAATTACACTGTAGGCACCTGCAAAGTACAACAAGTAGGATAAATTACACTGTAGGCACCTGCAACATACAACAAGTAGGATAAATTACACTGTAGGCACCTGCAACTTACAACAAGTAGGATAAATTACACTGTAGGCACCTGCAACTTACAACAAGTAGGATAATTACACTGTAGGCACCTGCAACATACAACAAGTAGGATAAATTACACTGTAGGCACCTGCAATGTACAACAAGTAGAATAAATTACCCTGTAGGCACCTGCAATGTACAACAAGTAGGATAAATTACACTGTAGGATCCTGCAACATACAACAAGTAGGATAAATTACACTGTAGGCACCTGCAATGTACAACAAGTAGAATAAATTACACTGTAGGCACCTGCAACGTACAACAAGTAGGATACATTACACTGTAGGCACCTGCAACGTACAACAAGTAGGATAAATTACACTGCAGGCACCTGCAACGTACAACAAGTAGGATAAATTACACTGTAGGCACCTGCAACGTACAACAAGTAGGATAAATTACACTGTAGGCACCTGCAACGTACAACTAGTAGGATAAATTACACTGTAGGCACCTGCAACAAGTAGGATAATTACACTGTAGGCACCTGCAACGTACAACAAGTAGGATAAATTACACTGTAGGCACCTGCAACATACAACAAGTAGGATAAATTACCCTGTAGGCACCTGTAACAAGTAGGAGAAATTACACTGTAGGCACCTGCAATGTACAACAAGTAGGATAAATTACACTGCAGGCACCTGCAACGTACAACAAGTAGGATAAATTACACTGTAGGCACCTGCAACGTACAACAAGTAGGGTGATTACACTGTAGGCACCTGCAACATACAACAAGTAGGATAAATTACACTGCAGGCACCTGCAACGTACAACAAGTAGGATAAATTACACTGTAGGCACCTGCAATGTACAACAAGTAGGATAAATTACACTGTAGGCACCTGCAACTTACTACAAGTAGGATAAATTACACTGTAGGCACCTGCAACTTACTACAAGTAGGATAAATTACACTGTAGGCACCTGCAAGTACAACAAGTAGGATAAATTACCCTGTAGGCACCTGCAACTTACTACAAGTAGGATAAATTACCCTGTAGGCACCTGCAACTTACTACAAGTAGGATAAATTACCCTGTAGGCACCTGCAACTTACTACAAGTAGGATAAATTACCCTGTAGGCACCTGCAATGTACAACAAGTAGGATAAATTACCCTGTAGGCACCTGCAACTTACTACAAGTAGGATACAATTACACTGTAGGCACCTGCAACTTACTACAAGTAGGATAAATTACACTGTAGGCACCTGCAACGTACA
>NW_026286304.1:0-51398 GCF_023373465.1 Oncorhynchus keta | reverse complement strand
CGTCATAGTACAATAGAGACAGAGACAGTAGATCAAGCTGGTCTGTCATAATATAATAGAGACAGTAGATCTAGCTGGTCTGTCAAAACATAATAGAGACAGTAGATCTAGCTGGTCTGTCATAATATAATAGGGACAGTAGATCTAGCTGGTCTGTCATAATATAATAGAGACAGTGTATCTACCAGGTCTGTCATAATATAACAGAGACAGTAGATCTAGCTGGTCTGTCATAATATAACAGAGACAGTAGATCTACCCGGTATGTCAAAATATAATAGAGACAGTAGATCTAGCTGGTCTGTCATAATATAATAGAGACAGTAGATCTAGCTGGTCTGTCATATTATAATAGAGACAGTAGATCTAGCTGGTATGTCATAATATTATAGGGACAGTAGATCTAGCTGGTCTGTCATAATATAATAGAGACAGTGTATCTACCAGGTCTGTCATAATATAACAGAGACAGTAGATCTAGCTGGTCTGTCATAATATAATAGAGACAGTAGATCTAGCTGGTCTGTCATAATATAATAGAGACAGTAGATCTACCTGGTCTGTCATAGTATAATAGAGACAGTAGATCTAGCTGGTCTGTCAAAATATAATAGAGACAGTAGATCTAGCTGGTCTGTCATAATATAATAGGGACATTAGATCTAGCTGGTCTGTCATAATATAATAGAGACAGTGTATCTACCAGGTCTGTCATAATATAATAGAGACAGTGTATCTACCTGGTATGTCAAAATATAATAGAGACAGTAGATCTAGCTGGTCTGTCATAATATAACAGAGACAGTAGATCTACCTGGTATGTCAAAATATAATAGAGACAGTAGATCTAGCTGGTCTGTCATATTATAATATAGACAGTAGATCTAGCTGGTCTGTCATAATATAATAGAGACAGTGTATCTACCAGGTCTGTCATAATATAACAGAGATAGTAGATCTAGCTGGTCTGTCATAATATAACAGAGACAGTACATCTACCTGGTATGTCAAAATATAATAGAGACAGTAGATCTAGCTGGTCTGTCATAATATAATAGAGACAGTAGATCTACCTGGTCTGTCAAAATATAATAGAGATAGTAGATCTAGCTGGTCTGTCATAATACAATAGAGACAGTAGATCTAGCTGGTCTGTCATAATATAATAGAGACAGTATATTATTATTATTATTATTATTATATTAGACAGTAGATCTACCTGGTCTGTCAAAATATAATAGAGATAGTAGATCTAGCTGGTCTGTCATAATATAATAGAGACAGTAGATCTAGCTGGTCTGTCATAATATAATAGACAGAAGATCTAGCTGGTCTGTCATAATATAATAGAGACAGTAGATCTAGCTGGTCTGTCATAATACAATAGAGACAGTAGATCTAGCTGGTCTGTCATAATATAATAGAGACAGTAGATCTACCTGGTCTGTCAAAATATAATAGAGACAGTAGATCTAGATGGTCTGTCATAATATAATAGAGACAGTATATCTACCTGGTCTGTCATTTTATAATAGAGACAGTAGATCTAGCTGGTATGTCATAATATAATAGAGACAGTAGATCTACCTGGTCCTTCTGTGGCTCAGTTGGTAGAGCATGGCGCTTGTAACGCCAGGGTAGTGGGTTCGATTCCCGGGACCACCCATACGTAGAATGTATGCACACATGACTGTAAGTCGCTTTGGATAAAAGCGTCAGCTAAATGGCATATATTATTATTATTATTATTATAATATAATAGGGACAGTAGACATAGCTGGTCTGTCATAATATAATAGAGACAGTGTATCTACCAGGTCTGTCATAATATAACAGAGACAGTAGATCTAGCTGGTCTGTCATAATATAATAGAGACAGTAGATCTAGCTGGTCTGTCATAATATAATAGAGACAGTAGATCTACCTGGTCTGTCATAGTATAATAGAGACAGTAGATCTAGCTGGTCCGTCATAGTACAATAGAGACATAGAGACAGTAGATCTAGCTGGTCTGTCAAAATATAATAGAGACAGTAGATCTAGCTGGTCTGTCATAATATAATAGGGACAGTAGATCTAGCTGGTCTGTCATAATATAAGAGAGACAGTGTATCTACCTGGTATGTCAAAATATAATAGAGACAGTAGATCTAGCTGGTCTGTCATAATATAATAGAGACAGTAGATCTAGCTGGTATGTCATAATATAATAGGGACAGTAGATCTAGCTGGTCTGTCATAATATAATAGACAGTAGATCTAGCTGGTATGTCGAAATATAATAGAGACAGTAGATCTAGCTGGTCTGTCATATCAAATCAAATCAAATTTATTTATATAGCCCTTCGTACATCAGCTGATATCTCAAAGTGCTGTACAGAAACCCAGCCTAAAACCCCAAACAGCAAACAATGCAGGTGTAAAAGCACGGTGGCTAGGAAAAACTCCCTAGAAAGGCCAAAACCTAGGAAGAAACCTAGAGAGGAACCGGGCTATGTGGGGTGGCCAGTCCTCTTCTGGCTGTGCCGGGTAGAGATTATAACAGAACATGACCAAGATGTTCAAATGTTCATAAATGACCAGCATGGTCGAATAATAATAAGGCAGAACAGTTGAAACTGGAGCAGCAGCAGTCAGGTGGAATGGGGACAGCAAGGAGCCATCATGTCAGGTAGTCCTGGGGCACTGTCCTAGGGCTCAGGTCCTCCGAGAGAGAGAAGAAAGAGAGAATTAGAGAGAGCATATGTGGGGTGGCCAGTCCTCTTTTGGCTGTGCCGGGTGGAGATTATAACAGAACGTGGCCAAGATGTTCAAATGTTCATAAATGACCAGCATGGTTGAATAATAGTAAGGCAGAACAGTTGAAACTGGAGCAGGAGCATGGCCAGGTGGACTGGGGACAGCAAGGAGTCCTCATGTCAGGTAGTCCTGGGACATGGTCCTAGGGCCCAGGCCAGTTGAAACTGGAGCAGCAGCATGGCCAGGTGGACTGGGGACAGCAAGGAGTCATCATGTCAGGTAGTCCTGGGGCATGGTCCTAGGGCTCAGGTCCTCCGAGAGAGAGAAAGAAAGAGAGAAGGAGAGAATTAGAGAACGCACACTTAGATTCACACAGGACACCGAATAGGACAGGAGAAGTACTCCAGATATAACAAACTGACCCTAGCCCCCCGACACATAAACTACTGCAGCATAAATACTATTTATATTTAATATAAAGTATAAATATTATAATAGAGACAGTAGATCTAGCTGGTATGTCATAATATAATAGGGACAGTAGATCTAGCTGGTCTGTCATAATATAATAGACAGTAGATCTAGCTGGTCTGTCATAATATAATAGACACAGTAGATCTAGCTGGTCTGTCATAATATAATAGAGACAGTAGATCTAGCTAGTCTGTCATAATACAATAGAGACAGTAGATATAGCTGGTCTGTCATTTTATAATGGAGACAGTAGATCTAGCTGGTCTGTCATAATATAACAGAGACAGTAGATCTACCTGGTATGTCAAAATATAATAGAGACAGTAGATCTAGCTGGTCTGTCATAATATAATAGAGACAGTAGATCTAGCTGGTCTGTCAAAATATAATAGAGATTGTAGTTTAACCTGGTCTGTCATAATAGAATAGAGACAGTAGATCTAGCTGGTCTGTCATAATATAATAGAGACAGTAGATCTACCTGGTCTGTCATAGTATAATAGAGACAGTAGATCTAGCTGGTCCGTCATAGTGCAATAGAGACATAGAGACAGTAGATCTAGCTGGTCTGTCATAATATAATAGAGACAGTAGATCAAGCTGGTCTGTCATAATATAATAGAGACAGTAGATCTAGCTGGTCTGTCAAAACATAATAGAGACAGTAGATCTAGCTGGTCTGTCATAATATAATAGGGACAGTAGATCTAGCTGGTCTGTCATAATATAATAGAGACAGTGTATCTACCAGGTCTGTCATAATATAACAGAGACAGTAGATCTAGCTGGTCTGTCATAATATAACAGAGACAGTAGATCTACCCGGTATGTCAAAATATAATGGAGACAGTAGATCTAGCTGGTCTGTCATAATATAATAGAGACAGTAGATCTAGCTGGTCTGTCATATTATAATAGAGACAGTAGATCTAGCTGGTATGTCATAATATTATAGGGACAGTAGATCTAGCTGGTCTGTCATAATATAATAGAGACAGTGTATCTACCAGGTCTGTCATAATATAACAGAGACAGTAGATCTAGCTGGTCTGTCATAATATAACAGAGACAGTAGATCTACCCGGTATGTCAAAATATAATGGAGACAGTAGATCTAGCTGGTCTGTCATAATATAATAGAGACAGTAGATCTAGCTTGTCTGTCATAATATAATAGAGACAGTAGATCTACCTGGTCTGTCATAGTATAATAGAGACAGTAGATCTAGCTGGTCCGTCATAGTACAATAGAGACATAGAGACAGTAGATCTAGCTGGTCTGTCAAAATATAATAGAGACAGTAGATCTAGCTGGTCTGTCATAATATAATAGGGACAGTAGATCTAGCTGGTCTGTCATAATATAATAGAGACAGTGTATCTACCAGGTCTGTCATAATATAACAGAGACAGTGTATCTACCTGGTATGTCAAAATATAATAGAGACAGTAGATCTAGCTGGTCTGTCATATTATAATATAGACAGTAGATCTAGCTGGTCTGTCATAATATAATAGAAACAGTGTATCTACCAGGTCTGTCATAATATAACAGAGATAGTAGATCTAGCTGGTCTGTCATAATATAACAGAGACAGTAGATCTACCTGGTATGTCAAAATATAATAGAGACAGTAGATCTAGCTGGTCTGTCATAATATAATAGAGACAGTAGATCTACCTGGTCTGTCAAAATATAATAGAGATAGTAGATCTAGCTGGTCTGTCATAATACAATAGAGACAGTAGATCTAGCTGGTCTGTCATAATGTCATATTATAATAGAGACAATAGATCTAGCTGGTCTGTCATAATATAATAGAGACAGTAGATCTAGCTGGTCTGTCATAATATAATAGAGACAGTAGATCTAGCTGGTCTGTCATAATATAATAGAGACAGTAGATCTACCTGGTCTGTCATAGTATAATAGAGACATTAGATCTAGCTGGTCCGTCATAGTACAATAGAGACATAGAGACAGTAGATCTAGCTGGTCTGTCATAATATAATAGAGACAGTAGATCTAGCTGGTCTGTCATAATATAATAGAGACAGTAGATCTAGCTGGTCTGTCAAAATATAATAGAGACAGTAGATCTAGCTGGTCTGTCATAATATAATAGGGACAGTAGATCTAGCTGGTCTGTCATAATATAATAGAGACAGTGTATCTACCAGGTCTGTCATAATATAATAGAGACAGTGTATCTACCTGGTATGTCAAAATATAATAGAGACAGTAGATCTAGCTGGTCTGTCATAATATAACAGAGACAGTAGATCTACCTGGTATGTCGAAATATAATAGAGACAGTAGATCTAGCTGGTCTGTCATAATATAATAGAGACAGTAGATCTAGCTGGTCTGTCATATTATAATAGAGACAGTAGATCTAGCTGGTATGTCATAATATAATAGGGACAGTAGATCTAGCTGGTCTGTCATAATATAATAGACAGTAGATCTAGCTGGTCTGTCATAATATAATAGACACAGTAGATATAGCTGGTCTGTCATAATATAATAGAGACAGTATATCTACCTGGTCTGTCATAATATAATAGAGACAGTAGATCTAGCTGGTCTGTCATAATATAATAGAGACAGTAGATCTAGCTGGTCTGTCATAATACAATAGAGACAGTAGATATAGCTGGTCTGTCATTTTATAATGGAGACAGTAGATCTAGCTGGTCTGTCATAATATAACAGAGACAGTAGATCTACCTTGTATGTCAAAATATAATAGAGACAGTAGATCTAGCTGGTCTGTCATAATATAATAGAGACAGTAGATCTAGCTGGTCTGTCAAAATATAATAGAGATTGTAGTTTAACCTGGTCTGTCATAATAGAATAGAGACAGTAGATCTAGCTGGTCTGTCATAATATAATAGAGACAGTAGATCTACCTGGTCTGTCATAGTATAATAGAGACAGTAGATCTAGCTGGTCCGTCATAGTACAATAGAGAGATAGAGACAGTAGATCTAGCTGGTCTGTCAAAATATAATAGAGACAGTAGATCAAGCTGGTCTGTCATAATATAATAGAGACAGTAGATCTAGCTGGTCTGTCAAAACATAATAGAGACAGTAGATCTAGCTGGTCTGTCATAATATAATAGGGACAGTAGATCTAGCTGGTCTGTCATAATATAATAGAGACAGTGTATCTACCAGGTCTGTCATAATATAACAGAGACAGTAGATCTAGCTGGTCTGTCATAATATAACAGAGACAGTAGATCTACCCGGTATGTCAAAATATAATAGAGACAGTAGATCTAGCTGGTCTGTCATAATATAATAGAGACAGTAGATCTAGCTGGTCTGTCATATTATAATAGAGACAGTAGATCTAGCTGGTATGTCATAATATTATAGGGACAGTAGATCTAGCTGGTCTGTCATAATATAATAGAGACAGTGTATCTACCAGGTCTGTCATAATATAACAGAGACAGTAGATCTAGCTGGTCTGTCATAATATAATAGAGACAGTAGATCTAGCTGGTCTGTCATAATATAATAGAGACAGTAGATCTACCTGGTCTGTCATAGTATAATAGAGACAGTAGATCTAGCTGGTCCGTCATAGTACAATAGAGACATAGAGACAGTAGATCTAGCTGGTCTGTCAAAATATAATAGAGACAGTAGATCTAGCTGGTCTGTCATAATATAATAGGGACATTAGATCTAGCTGGTCTGTCATAATATAATAGAGACAGTGTATCTACCAGGTCTGTCATAATATAATAGAGACAGTGTATCTACCTGGTATGTCAAAATATAATAGAGACAGTAGATCTAGCTGGTCTGTCATAATATAACAGAGACAGTAGATCTACCTGGTATGTCAAAATATAATAGAGACAGTAGATCTAGCTGGTCTGTCATATTATAATATAGACAGTAGATCTAGCTGGTCTGTCATAATATAATAGAGACAGTGTATCTACCAGGTCTGTCATAATATAATAGAGACAGTAGATCTACCTGGTCTGTCAAAATATAATAGAGATAGTAGATCTAGCTGGTCTGTCATAATACAATAGAGACAGTAGATCTAGCTGGTTTGTCATAATGTCATATTATAATAGAGACAATAGATCTAGCTGGTCTGTCATAATATAATAGAGACAGTAGATCTAGCTGGTCTGTCATAATACAATAGAGACAGTAGATCTAGCTGGTTTGTCATAATGTCATATTATAATAGAGACAATAGATCTAGCTGGTCTGTCATAATATAATAGAGACAGTAGATCTAGCTGGTCTGTCATAATATAATATACAGAATATCTAGCTGGTCTGTCATAATATAACAGAGACAGTAGATCTACCTGGTATGTCAAAATATAATAGAGACAGTAGATCTAGCTGGTCTGTCATAATATAATAGAGACAGTAGATCTAGCTGGTCTGTCATAATACAATAGAGACAGTAGATATAGCTGGTCTGTCATTTTATAATGGAGACAGTAGATCTAGCTGGTCTGTCATAATATAACAGAGACAGTAGATCTACCTTGTATGTCAAAATATAATAGAGACAGTAGATCTAGCTGGTCTGTCATAATATAATAGAGACAGTAGATCTAGCTGGTCTGTCAAAATATAATAGAGATTGTAGTTTAACCTGGTCTGTCATAATAGAATAGAGACAGTAGATCTAGCTGGTCTGTCATAATATAATAGAGACAGTAGATCTACCTGGTCTGTCATAGTATAATAGAGACAGTAGATCTAGCTGGTCCGTCATAGTACAATAGAGAGATAGAGACAGTAGATCTAGCTGGTCTGTCAAAATATAATAGAGACAGTAGATCAAGCTGGTCTGTCATAATATAATAGAGACAGTAGATCTAGCTGGTCTGTCAAAACATAATAGAGACAGTAGATCTAGCTGGTCTGTCATAATATAATAGGGACAGTAGATCTAGCTGGTCTGTCATAATATAATAGAGACAGTGTATCTACCAGGTCTGTCATAATATAACAGAGACAGTAGATCTAGCTGGTCTGTCATAATATAACAGAGACAGTAGATCTACCCGGTATGTCAAAATATAATAGAGACAGTAGATCTAGCTGGTCTGTCATAATATAATAGAGACAGTAGATCTAGCTGGTCTGTCATATTATAATAGAGACAGTAGATCTAGCTGGTATGTCATAATATTATAGGGACAGTAGATCTAGCTGGTCTGTCATAATATAATAGAGACAGTGTATCTACCAGGTCTGTCATAATATAACAGAGACAGTAGATCTAGCTGGTCTGTCATAATATAATAGACAGTAGATCTAGCTGGTCTGTCATAATATAATAGAGACAGTAGATCTACCTGGTCTGTCATAGTATAATAGAGACAGTAGATCTAGCTGGTCCGTCATAGTACAATAGAGACATAGAGACAGTAGATCTAGCTGGTCTGTCAAAATATAATAGAGACAGTAGATCTAGCTGGTCTGTCATAATATAATAGGGACATTAGATCTAGCTGGTCTGTCATAATATAATAGAGACAGTGTATCTACCAGGTCTGTCATAATATAATAGAGACAGTGTATCTACCTGGTATGTCAAAATATAATAGAGACAGTAGATCTAGCTGGTCTGTCATAATATAACAGAGACAGTAGATCTACCTGGTATGTCAAAATATAATAGAGACAGTAGATCTAGCTGGTCTGTCATATTATAATATAGACAGTAGATCTAGCTGGTCTGTCATAATATAATAGAGACAGTGTATCTACCAGGTCTGTCATAATATAATAGAGACAGTAGATCTACCTGGTCTGTCAAAATATAATAGAGATAGTAGATCTAGCTGGTCTGTCATAATACAATAGAGACAGTAGATCTAGCTGGTTTGTCATAATGTCATATTATAATAGAGACAATAGATCTAGCTGGTCTGTCATAATATAATAGAGACAGTAGATCTAGCTGGTCTGTCATAATATAATATACAGAATATCTAGCTGGTCTGTCATAATATAACAGAGACAGTAGATCTACCTGGTATGTCAAAATATAATAGAGACAGTAGATCTAGCTGGTCTGTCATAATATAATAGAGACAGTAGATCTACCTGGTCTGTCAAAATATAATAGAGATAGTAGATCTAGCTGGTCTGTCATAATACAATAGAGACAGTAGATCTAGCTGGTTTGTCATAATGTCATATTATAATAGAGACAATAGATCTAGCTGGTCTGTCATAATATAATAGAGACAGTAGATCTAGCTGGTCTGTCATAATATAATATACAGAAGATCTAGCTGGTCTGTCATAGTATAATAGAGACAGTAGATCTAGCTGGTCCGTCATAGTACAATAGAGACATAGAGACAGTAGATCTAGCTGGTCTGTCAAAATATAATAGAGACAGTAGATCTAGCTGGTCTGTCATAATATAACAGGGACAGTAGATCTAGCTGGTCTGTCATAATATAATAGAGACAGTGTATCTACCAGGTCTGTCATAATATAATAGAGACAGTGTATCTACCTGGTATGTCATAATATAATAGAGACAGTGTATCTACCTGGTATGTCAAAATATAATAGAGACAGTAGATCTAGCTGGTCTGTCATAATATAACAGAGACAGTAGATCTACCTGGTATGTCGAAATATAATAGAGACAGTAGATCTAGCTGGTCTGTCATATTATAATAGAGACAGTAGATCTAGCTGGTCTGTCATAATATAATAGACACAGTAGATCTAGCTGGTCTGTCATAATATAATAGAGACAGTAGATCTAGCTAGTCTGTCATAATACAATAGAGACAGTAGATATAGCTGGTCTGTCATTTTATAATGGAGACAGTAGATCTAGCTGGTCTGTCATAATATAACAGAGACAGTAGATCTACCTGGTATGTCAAAATATAATAGAGACAGTAGATCTAGCTGGTCTGTCATAATATAATAGAGACAGTAGATCTAGCTGGTCTGTCAAAATATAATAGAGATTGTAGTTTAACCTGGTCTGTCATAATAGAATAGAGACAGTAGATCTAGCTGGTCTGTCATAATATAATAGAGACAGTAGATCTACCTGGTCTGTCATAGTATAATAGAGACAGTAGATCTAGCTGGTCTGTCATAATATAATAGAGACAGTAGATCAAGCTGGTCTGTCATAATATAATAGAGACAGTAGATCTAGCTGGTCTGTCAAAACATAATAGAGACAGTAGATCTAGCTGGTCTGTCATAATATAATAGGGACAGTAGATCTAGCTGGTCTGTCATAATATAATAGAGACAGTGTATCTACCAGGTCTGTCATAATATAATAGAGACAGTGTATCTACCAGGTCTGTCATAATATAACAGAGACAGTAGATCTAGCTGGTCTGTCATAATATAACAGAGACAGTAGATCTACCCGGTATGTCAAAATATAATAGAGACAGTAGATCTAGCTGGTCTGTCATAATATAATAGAGACAGTAGATCTAGCTGGTCTGTCATAATATAATAGAGACAGTAGATCTAGCTGGTATGTCATAATATTATAGGGACAGTAGATCTAGCTGGTCTGTCATAATATAATAGAGACAGTGTATCTACCAGGTCTGTCATAATATAACAGAGACAGTAGATCTAGCTGGTCTGTCATAATATAATAGAGACAGTAGATCTAGCTTGTCTGTCATAATATAATAGAGACAGTAGATCTACCTGGTCTGTCATAGTATAATAGAGACAGTAGATCTAGCTGGTCCGTCATAGTACAATAGAGACATAGAGACAGTAGATCTAGCTGGTCTGTCAAAATATAATAGAGACAGTAGATCTAGCTGGTCTGTCATAATATAATAGGGACAGTAGATCTAGCTGGTCTGTCATAATATAATAGAGACAGTGTATCTACCAGGTCTGTAATAATATAATAGAGACAGTGTATCTACCTGGTATGTCAAAATATAATAGAGACAGTAGATCTAGCTGGTCTGTCATAATATAACAGAGACAGTAGATCTACCTGGTATGTCAAAATATAATAGAGACAGTAGATCTAGCTGGTCTGTCATATTATAATATAGACAGTAGATCTAGCTGGTCTGTCATAATATAATAGAGACAGTGTATCTACCAGGTCTGTCATAATATAACAGAGATAGTAGATCTACCTGGTATGTCAAAATATAATAGAGACAGTAGATCTAGCTGGTCTGTCATAATATAATAGAGACAGTAGATCTACCTGGTCTGTCAAAATATAATAGAGATAGTAGATCTAGCTGGTCTGTCATAATACAATAGAGACAGTAGATCTAGCTGGTCTGTCATAATGTCATATTATAATAGAGACAATAGATCTAGCTGGTCTGTCATAATATAATAGAGACAGTAGATCTAGCTGGTCTGTCATAATATAATAGACAGAAGATCTAGCTGGTCTGTCATAATATAATAGAGACAGTAGATCTAGCTGGTCTGTCATAATACAATAGAGACAGTAGATCTAGCTGGTCTGTCATAATATAATAGAGACAGTAGATCTACCTGGTCTGTCAAAATATAATAGAGACAGTAGATCTAGATGGTCTGTCATAATATAATAGAGACAGTATATCTACCTGGTCTGTCATTTTATAATAGAGACAGTAGATCTAGCTGGTCTGTCATAATATAATAGAGACAGTAGATCTAGCTGGTCTGTCATAATATAATAGAGACAGTAGATCTAGCTGGTCTGTCATAGTATAATAGGGACAGTAGATCTACCTGGTCTGTCAAAATATAATAGAGACAGTAGATCTAGCTGGTCTGTCATAATATAATAGAGACAGTAGATCTACCTGGTCTGTCAAAATATAATAGAGATAGTAGATCTAGCTGGTCTGTCAAAATACAATAGAGACAGTAGATCTAGCTGGTCTGTCATAATGTCATATTATAATAGAGACAATAGATCTAGCTGGTCTGTCATCATATAATAGAGACAGTAGATCTAGCTGGTCTGTCATAATATAATAGACACAGTAGATCTAGCTGGTCTGTCATAATATAATAGAGAGAGTAGATCTTGCTGGTCTGTCATAATACAATAGAGACAGTAGATCTTGCTGGTCTGTCATAATATAATAGAGACAGTAGATCTAGCTGGTCTGTCATATTATAATAGAGACAATAGATCTACCTGGTCTGTCATAATATAATAGACAGTAGATCTAGCTGGTCTGTCATAATATAATAGACAGTAGATCTAGCTGGTCTGTCATAATATAATAGACACAGTAGATATAGCTGGTCTGTCATAATATAATAGAGACAGTATATCTACCTGGTCTGTCATAATATAATAGAGACAGTAGATCTAGCTTGTCTGTCATAATATAATAGAGACAGTAGATCTAGCTGGTCTGTCATAATACAATAGAGACAGTAGATATAGCTGGTCTGTCATTTTATAATGGAGACAGTAGATCTAGCTGGTCTGTCATAATATAACAGAGACAGTAGATCTACCTGGTATGTCAAAATATAATAGAGACAGTAGATCTAGCTGGTCTGTCAAAACATAATAGAGACAGTAGATCTAGCTGGTCTGTCATAATATAATAGGGACAGTAGATCTAGCTGGTCTGTCATAATATAATAGAGACAGTGTATCTACCAGGTCTGTCATAATATAACAGAGACAGTAGATCTAGCTGGTCTGTCATAATATAACAGAGACAGTAGATCTACCCGGTATGTCAAAATATAATAGAGACAGTAGATCTAGCTGGTCTGTCATAATATAATAGAGACAGTAGATCTAGCTGGTCTGTCATATTATAATAGAGACAGTAGATCTAGCTGGTATGTCATAATATTATAGGGACAGTAGATCTAGCTGGTCTGTCATAATATAATAGAGACAGTGTATCTACCAGGTCTGTCATAATATAACAGAGACAGTAGATCTAGCTGGTCTGTCATAATATAATAGAGACAGTAGATCTAGCTTGTCTGTCATAATATAATAGAGACAGTAGATCTACCTGGTCTGTCATAGTATAATAGAGACAGTAGATCTAGCTGGTCCGTCATAGTACAATAGAGACATAGAGACAGTAGATCTAGCTGGTCTGTCAAAATATAATAGAGACAGTAGATCTAGCTGGTCTGTCATAATATAATAGGGACAGTAGATCTAGCTGGTCTGTCATAATATAATAGAGACAGTGTATCTACCAGGTCTGTAATAATATAATAGAGACAGTGTATCTACCTGGTCTGTCATAATATAATAGACACAGTAGATCTAGCTGGTCTGTCATAATATAATAGAGAGAGTAGATCTTGCTGGTCTGTCATAATACAATAGAGACAGTAGATCTTGCTGGTCTGTCATAATATAATAGAGACAGTAGATCTAGCTGGTCTGTCATATTATAATAGAGACAATAGATCTACCTGGTCTGTCATATTATAATAGAGACAGTAGATCTAGCTGGTCTGTCAAAATATAATAGAGACAGTAGATCTAGCTGGTCTGTCATAATATAATAGAGACAGTAGATCTAGCTGGTCTGTCATAATATAATAGACACAGTAGATATAGCTGGTCTGTCATAATATAATAGAGACAGTATATCTACCTGGTCTGTCATAATATAATAGAGACAGTAGATCTAGCTGGTCTGTCATAATATAATAGAGACAGTAGATCTAGCTGGTCTGTCATAATACAATAGAGACAGTAGATATAGCTGGTCTGTCATTTTATAATGGAGACAGTAGATCTAGCTGGTCTGTCATAATATAACAGAGACAGTAGATCTTCCTGGTATGTCAAAATATAATAGAGACAGTAGATCTAGCTGGTCTGTCAAAACATAATAGAGACAGTAGATCTAGCTGGTCTGTCATAATATAATAGGGACAGTAGATCTAGCTGGTCTGTCATAATATAATAGAGACAGTGTATCTACCAGGTCTGTCATAATATAACAGAGACAGTAGATCTAGCTGGTCTGTCATAATATAACAGAGACAGTAGATCTACCCGGTATGTCAAAATATAATAGAGACAGTAGATCTAGCTGGTCTGTCATAATATAATAGAGACAGTAGATCTAGCTGGTCTGTCATAATATAATAGAGACAGTAGATCTAGCTGGTCTGTCATAATATAATAGACACAGTAGATATAGCTGGTCTGTCATAATATAATAGAGACAGTATATCTACCTGGTCTGTCATAATATAATAGAGACAGTAGATCTAGCTGGTCTGTCATAATATAATAGAGACAGTAGATCTAGCTGGTCTGTCATAATACAATAGAGACAGTAGATATAGCTGGTCTGTCATTTTATAATGGAGACAGTAGATCTAGCTGGTCTGTCATAATATAACAGAGACAGTAGATCTACCTGGTATGTCAAAATATAATAGAGACAGTAGATCTAGCTGGTCTGTCAAAACATAATAGAGACAGTAGATCTAGCTGGTCTGTCATAATATAATAGGGACAGTAGATCTAGCTGGTCTGTCATAATATAATAGAGACAGTGTATCTACCAGGTCTGTCATAATATAACAGAGACAGTAGATCTAGCTGGTCTGTCATAATATAACAGAGACAGTAGATCTACCCGGTATGTCAAAATATAATAGAGACAGTAGATCTAGCTGGTCTGTCATAATATAATAGAGACAGTAGATCTAGCTGGTCTGTCATAGTATAATAGAGACAGTAGATCTAGCTGGTCCGTCATAGTACAATAGAGACATAGAGACAGTAGATCTAGCTGGTCTGTCAAAATATAATAGAGACAGTAGATCTAGCTGGTCTGTCATAATATAATAGGGACAGTAGATCTAGCTGGTCTGTCATAATATAATAGAGACAGTGTATCTACCAGGTCTGTAATAATATAATAGAGACAGTGTATCTACCTGGTATGTCAAAATATAATAGAGACAGTAGATCTAGCTGGTCTGTCATAATATAACAGAGACAGTAGATCTACCTGGTATGTCAAAATATAATTGAGACAGTAGATCTAGCTGGTCTGTCATATTATAATATAGACAGTAGATCTAGCTGGTCTGTCATAATATAATAGAGACAGTGTATCTACCAGGTCTGTCATAATATAACAGAGATAGTAGATCTAGCTGGTCTGTCATAATATAACAGAGACAGTAGATCTACCTGGTATGTCAAAATATAATAGAGACAGTAGATCTAGCTGGTCTGTCATAATATAATAGAGACAGTAGATCTACCTGGTCTGTCAAAATATAATAGAGATAGTAGATCTAGCTGGTCTGTCATAATACAATAGAGACAGTAGATCTAGCTGGTCTGTCATAATGTCATATTATAATAGAGACAATAGATCTAGCTGGTCTGTCATAATATAATAGAGACAGTAGATCTAGCTGGTCTGTCATAATATAATAGACAGAAGATCTAGCTGGTCTGTCATAATATAATAGAGACAGTAGATCTAGCTGGTCTGTCATAATACAATAGAGACATTAGATCTAGCTGGTCTGTCATAATATAATAGAGACAGTAGATCTACCTGGTCTGTCAAAATATAATAGAGACAGTAGATCTAGATGGTCTGTCATAATATAATAGAGACAGTATATCTACCTGGTCTGTCATTTTATAATAGAGACAGTAGATCTAGCTGGTCTGTCATAATATAATAGAGACAGTAGATCTAGCTGGTCTGTCATAATATAATAGAGACAGTAGATCTAGCTGGTCTGTCATAGTATAATAGAGACAGTAGATCTACCTGGTCTGTCAAAATATAATAGAGACAGTAGATCTAGCTGGTCTGTCATAATATAATAGAGACAGTAGATCTACCTGGTCTGTCAAAATATAATAGAGATAGTAGATCTAGCTGGTCTGTCAAAATACAATAGAGACAGTAGATCTAGCTGGTCTGTCATAATGTCATATTATAATAGAGACAATAGATCTAGCTGGTCTGTCATCATATAATAGAGACAGTAGATCTAGCTGGTCTGTCATAATATAATAGACACAGTAGATCTAGCTGGTCTGTCATAATATAATAGAGAGAGTAGATCTTGCTGGTCTGTCATAATACAATAGAGACAGTAGATCTTGCTGGTCTGTCATAATATAATAGAGACAGTAGATCTAGCTGGTCTGTCATATTATAATAGAGACAATAGATCTACCTGGTCTGCCATAATATAATAGACAGTAGATCTAGCTGGTCTGTCATAATATAATAGACACAGTAGATATAGCTGGTCTGTCATAATATAATAGACACAGTAGATATAGCTGGTCTGTCATAATATAATAGAGACAGTATATCTACCTGGTCTGTCATAATATAATAGAGACAGTAGATCTAGCTGGTCTGTCATAATATAATAGAGACAGTAGATCTAGCTGGTCTGTCATAATACAATAGAGACAGTAGATATAGCTGGTCTGTCATTTTATAATGGAGACAGTAGATCTAGCTGGTCTGTCATAATATAACAGAGACAGTAGATCTACCTGGTATGTCAAAATATAATAGAGACAGTAGATCTAGCTGGCCTGTCAAAACATAATAGAGACAGTAGATCTAGCTGGTCTGTCATAATATAATAGGGACAGTAGATCTAGCTGGTCTGTCATAATATAATAGAGACAGTGTATCTACCAGGTCTGTCATAATATAACAGAGACAGTAGATCTAGCTGGTCTGTCATAATATAACAGAGACAGTAGATCTACCCGGTATGTCAAAATATAATAGAGACAGTAGATCTAGCTGGTCTGTCATAATATAATAGAGACAGTAGATCTAGCTGGTCTGTCATATTATAATAGAGACAGTAGATCTAGCTGGTATGTCATAATATTATAGGGACAGTAGATCTAGCTGGTCTGTCATAATATAATAGAGACAGTGTATCTACCAGGTCTGTCATAATATAACAGAGACAGTAGATCTAGCTGGTCTGTCATAATATAATAGAGACAGTAGATCTAGCTTGTCTGTCATAATATAATAGAGACAGTAGATCTACCTGGTCTGTCATAGTATAATAGAGACAGTAGATCTAGCTGGTCCGTCATAGTACAATAGAGACATAGAGACAGTAGATCTAGCTGGTCTGTCAAAATATAATAGAGACAGTAGATCTAGCTGGTCTGTCATAATATAATAGGGACAGTAGATCTAGCTGGTCTGTCATAATATAATAGAGACAGTGTATCTACCAGGTCTGTAATAATATAATAGAGACAGTGTATCTACCTGGTCTGTCATAATATAATAGACACAGTAGATCTAGCTGGTCTGTCATAATATAATAGAGAGAGTACATCTTGCTGGTCTGTCATAATACAATAGAGACAGTAGATCTACCTGGTCTGTCAAAATATAATAGAGACAGTAGATCTAGATGGTCTGTCATAATATAATAGAGACAGTATATCTACCTGGTCTGTCATTTTATAATAGAGACAGTAGATCTAGCTGGTCTGTCATAATATAATAGAGACAGTAGATCTAGCTGGTCTGTCATAATATAATAGAGACAGTAGATCTAGCTGGTCTGTCATAGTATAATAGGGACAGTAGATCTACCTGGTCTGTCAAATATAATAGAGACAGTAGATCTAGCTGGTCTGTCATAATATAATAGAGACAGTAGATCTACCTGGTCTGTCAAAATATAATAGAGATAGTAGATCTAGCTGGTCTGTCAAAAAATACAATAGAGACAGTAGATCTAGCTGGTCTGTCATAATGTCATATTATAATAGAGACAATAGATCTAGCTGGTCTGTCATCATATAATAGAGACAGTAGATCTAGCTGGTCTGTCATAATATAATAGACACAGTAGATCTAGCTGGTCTGTCATAATATAATAGAGAGAGTAGATCTTGCTGGTCTGTCATAATACAATAGAGACAGTAGATCTTGCTGGTCTGTCATAATATAATAGAGACAGTAGATCTAGCTGGTCTGTCATATTATAATAGAGACAATAGATCTACCTGGTCTGTCATAATATAATAGACAGTAGATCTAGCTGGTCTGTCATAATATAATAGACAGTAGATCTAGCTGGTCTGTCATAATATAATAGACACAGTAGATATAGCTGGTCTGTCATAATATAATAGAGACAGTATATCTACCTGGTCTGTCATAATATAATAGAGACAGTAGATCTAGCTTGTCTGTCATAATATAATAGAGACAGTAGATCTAGCTGGTCTGTCATAATACAATAGAGACAGTAGATATAGCTGGTCTGTCATTTTATAATGGAGACAGTAGATCTAGCTGGTCTGTCATAATATAACAGAGACAGTAGATCTACCTGGTATGTCAAAATATAATAGAGACAGTAGATCTAGCTGGCCTGTCAAAACATAATAGAGACAGTAGATCTAGCTGGTCTGTCATAATATAATAGGGACAGTAGATCTAGCTGGTCTGTCATAATATAATAGAGACAGTGTATCTACCAGGTCTGTCATAATATAACAGAGACAGTAGATCTAGCTGGTCTGTCATAATATAACAGAGACAGTAGATCTACCCGGTATGTCAAAATATAATAGAGACAGTAGATCTAGCTGGTCTGTCATAATATAATAGAGAGAGTACATCTTGCTGGTCTGTCATAATACAATAGAGACAGTAGATCTACCTGGTCTGTCAAAATATAATAGAGACAGTAGATCTAGATGGTCTGTCATAATATAATAGAGACAGTATATCTACCTGGTCTGTCATTTTATAATAGAGACAGTAGATCTAGCTGGTCTGTCATAATATAATAGAGACAGTAGATCTAGCTGGTCTGTCATAATATAATAGAGACAGTAGATCTAGCTGGTCTGTCATAGTATAATAGGGACAGTAGATCTACCTGGTCTGTCATAATATAATAGAGACAGTAGATCTAGCTGGTCTGTCATAATATAATAGAGACAGTAGATCTACCTGGTCTGTCAAAATATAATAGAGATAGTAGATCTAGCTGGTCTGTCAAAATACAATAGAGACAGTAGATCTAGCTGGTCTGTCATAATGTCATATTATAATAGAGACAATAGATCTAGCTGGTCTGTCATCATATAATAGAGACAGTAGATCTAGCTGGTCTGTCATAATATAATAGACACAGTAGATCTAGCTGGTCTGTCATAATATAATAGAGACAGTAGATCTAGCTTGTCTGTCATAATATAATAGAGACAGTAGATCTAGCTGGTCTGTCATAATACAATAGAGACAGTAGATCTAGCTGGTCTGTCAGTTTATAATAGAGACAATAGATCTACCTGGTCTGTCATAATATAATAGACAGTAGATCTAGCTGGTCTGTCATAATATAATAGACAGTAGATCTAGCTGGTCTGTAATAATATAATACACACAGTAGATCTAGCTGGTCTGTCATAATATAATAGAGACAGTATATCTACCTGGTCTGTCATAATATAATAGAGACAGTAGATCTAGCTGGTCTGTCATAATACAATAGAGACAGTAGATCTTGCTGGTCTGTCATAATATAATAGAGACAGTAGATCTAGCTGGTCTGTCATATTATAATGGAGACAGTAGATCTAGCTGGTCTGTCATAATATAACAGAGACAGTAGATCTTCCTGGTATGTCAAAATATAATAGAGACAGTAGATCTAGCTGGTCTGTCAAAACATAATAGAGACAGTAGATCTAGCTGGTCTGTCATAATATAATAGGGACAGTAGATCTAGCTGGTCTGTCATAATATAATAGAGACAGTGTATCTACCAGGTCTGTCATAATATAACAGAGACAGTAGATCTAGCTGGTCTGTCATAATATAACAGAGACAGTAGATCTACCCGGTATGTCAAAATATAATAGAGACAGTAGATCTAGCTGGTCTGTCATAATATAATAGAGACAGTAGATCTAGCTGGTCTGTCATATTATAATAGAGACAGTAGATCTAGCTGGTATGTCATAATATTATAGGGACAGTAGATCTAGCTGGTCTGTCATAATATAATAGAGACAGTGTATCTACCAGGTCTGTCATAATATAACAGAGACAGTAGATCTAGCTGGTCTGTCATAATATAATAGAGACAGTAGATCTAGCTTGTCTGTCATAATATAATAGAGACAGTAGATCTACCTGGTCTGTCATAGTATAATAGAGACAGTAGATCTAGCTGGTCCGTCATAGTACAATAGAGACATAGAGACAGTAGATCTAGCTGGTCTGTCAAAATATAATAGAGACAGTAGATCTAGCTGGTCTGTCATAATATAATAGGGACAGTAGATCTAGCTGGTCTGTCATAATATAATAGAGACAGTGTATCTACCAGGTCTGTAATAATATAATAGAGACAGTGTATCTACCTGGTCTGTCATAATATAATAGACACAGTAGATCTAGCTGGTCTGTCATAATATAATAGAGACAGTACATCTTGCTGGTCTGTCATAATACAATAGAGACAGTAGATCTTGCTGGTCTGTCATAATATAATAGAGACAGTAGATCTAGCTGGTCTGTCATATTATAATAGAGACAATAGATCTACCTGGTCTGTCATATTATAATAGAGACAGTAGATCTAGCTGGTCTGTCAAAATATAATAGAGACAGTAGATCTAGCTGGTCTGTCATAATATAATAGAGACAGTAGATCTAGCAGGTCTGTCATAATATAACAGAGATAGTAGATCTAGCTGGTCTGTCATAATATAACAGAGACAGTAGATCTAGCTGGTCTGTCAAAATATAATAGAGACAGTAGATCTAGCTGGTCTGTCATAATATAATAGAGACAGTAGATCTACCTGGTCTGTCAAATATAATAGAGATAGTAGATCTAGCTGGTCTGTCATAATATAATAGAGACAGTAGATCTAGCTGGTCTGTCATAATGTCATATTATAATAGAGACAATAGATCTAGCTGGTCTGTCATAATATAATAGAGACAGTAGATCTAGCTGGTCTGTCATAATATAATATACAGAAGATCTAGCTGGTCTGTCATAATATAATAGAGACAGTAGATCTAGCTGGTCTGTCATATTATAATAGAGACAATAGATCTACCTGGTCTGTCATATTATAATAGAGACAGTAGATCTAGCTGGTCTGTCAAATATAATAGAGACAGTAGATCTAGCTGGTCTGTCATAATATAATAGAGACAGTAGATCTACCAGGTCTGTCATAATATAATAGAGATAGTAGATCTAGCTGGTCTGTCATAATATAACAGAGACAGTAGATCTACCTGGTATGTCAAAATATAATAGAGACAGTAGATCTAGCTGGTCTGTCATAATATAATAGAGACAGTAGATCTACCTGGTCTGTCAAAATATAATAGAGATAGTAGATCTAGCTGGTCTGTCATAATACAATAGAGACAGTAGATCTAGCTGGTCTGTCATAATGTCATATTATAATAGAGACAATAGATCTAGCTGGTCTGTCATAATATAATAGAGACAGTAGATCTAGCTGGTCTGTCATAATATAATATACAGAAGATCTAGCTGGTCTGTCATAGTATAATAGAGACAGTAGATCTAGCTGGTCCGTCATAATATAATAGAGACAGTGTATCTACCAGGTCTGTCATAATATAATAGAGACAGTGTATCTACCTGGTATGTCAAAATATAATAGAGACAGTAGATCTAGCTGGTCTGTCATAATATAACAGAGACAGTAGATCTACCTGGTATGTCGAAATATAATAGAGACAGTAGATCTAGCTGGTCTGTCATATTATAATAGAGACAGTAGATCTAGCTGGTATGTCATAATATAATAGGGACAGTAGATCTAGCTGGTCTGTCATAATATAATAGACAGTAGATCTAGCTGGTCTGTCAAAATATAATAGAGACAGTAGATCTAGCTGGTCTGTCATAATATAATAGGGACAGTAGATCTAGCTGGTCTGTCATAATATAATAGAGACAGTGTATCTACCAGGTCTGTCATAATATAATAGAGACAGTGTATCTACCTGGTATGTCAAAATATAATAGAGACAGTAGATCTAGCTGGTCTGTCATAATATAACAGAGACAGTAGATCTACCTGGTATGTCGAAATATAATAGAGACAGTAGATCTAGCTGGTCTGTCATATTATAATAGAGACAGTAGATCTAGCTGGTATGTCATAATATAATAGGGACAGTAGATCTAGCTGGTCTGTCATAATATAATAGACAGTAGATCTAGCTGGTCTGTCATAATATAATAGACACAGTAGATCTAGCTGGTCTGTCATAATATAATAGAGACAGTAGATCTAGCTGGTCTGTCATAATACAATAGAGACAGTAGATATAGCTGGTCTGTCATTTATAATGGAGACAGTAGATCTAGCTGGTCTGTCATAATATAACAGAGACAGTAGATCTACCTGGTATGTCAAAATATAATAGAGACAGTAGATCTAGCTGGTCTGTCATAATATAATAGAGACAATAGATCTAGCTGGTCTGTCAAAATATAATAGAGATTGTAGTTTAACCTGGTCTGTCATAATAGAATAGAGACAGTAGATCTAGCTGGTCTGTCATAATATAATAGAGACAGTAGATCTACCTGGTCTGTCATAGTATAATAGAGACAGTAGATCTAGCTGGTCTGTCATAATATAATAGAGACAGTAGATCAAGCTGGTCTGTCATAATATAATAGAGACAGTAGATCTAGCTGGTCTGTCATATTATAATAGAGACAGTAGATCTAGCCGGTATGTCATAATATTATAGGGACAGTAGATCTAGCTGGTCTGTCATAATATAATAGAGACAGTGTATCTACCAGGTCTGTCATAATATAACAGAGACAGTAGATCTAGCTGGTCTGTCATAATATAATAGAGACAGTAGATCTAGCTTGTCTGTCATAATATAACAGAGACAGTAGATCTAGCTGGTCTGTCATAATATAATAGAGACAGTAGATCTAGCTTGTCTGTCATAATATAATAGAGACAGTAGATCTACCTGGTCTGTCATAATATAAATAGAGACAGTAGATCTAGCTGGTCTGTCATAATATAACAGAGACAGTAGATCTACCCGGTATGTCAAAATATAATAGAGACAGTAGATCTAGCTGGTCTGTCATAATATAATAGAGACAGTAGATCTAGCTGGTCTGTCATATTATAATAGAGACAGTAGATCTAGCTGGTATGTCATAATATTATAGGGACAGTAGATCTAGCTGGTCTGTCATAATATAATAGAGACAGTAGATCTACCAGGTCTGTCATAATATAACAGAGACAGTAGATCTAGCTGGTCTGTCATAATATAATAGAGACAGTAGATCTAGCTTGTCTGTCATAATATAATAGAGACAGTAGATCTACCTGGTCTGTCATAGTATAATAGAGACAGTAGATCTAGCTGGTCCGTCATAGTACAATAGAGACATAGAGACAGTAGATCTAGCTGGTCTGTCATAATATAATAGAGACAGTAGATCTAGCTGGTCTGTCATAATATAATAGAGACAGTAGATCTAGCTGGTCTGTCAAAACATAATAGAGACAGTAGATCTAGCTGGTCTGTCATAATATAATAGGGACAGTAGATCTAGCTGGTCTGTCATAATATAATAGAGACAGTGTATCTACCAGGTCTGTCATAATATAACAGAGACAGTAGATCTAGCTGGTCTGTCATAATATAACAGAGACAGTAGATCTACCTGGTCTGTCAAAATATAATAGAGACAGTAGATCTAGCTGGTCTGTCATAATATAATAGAGACAGTAGATCTAGCTGGTCTGTCATATTATAATAGAGACAGTAGATCTAGCTGGTATGTCATAATATAATAGGGACAGTAGATCTAGCTGGTCTGTCATAATATAATAGAGACAGTGTATCTACCTGGTCTGTCATAATATAACAGAGACAGTAGATCTAGCTGGTCTGTCATAATATAATAGAGACAGTAGATCTAGCTGGTCTGTCATAATATAATAGAGACAGTAGATCTACCTGGTCTGTCATAGTATAATAGAGACAGTAGATCTAGCTGGTCCGTCATAGTACAATAGAGACATAGAGACAGTAGATCTAGCTGGTCTGTCAAAATATAATAGAGACAGTAGATCTAGCTGGTCTGTCATAATATAATAGAGACAGTGTATCTACCAGGTCTGTCATAATATAATAGAGACAGTGTATCTACCTGGTATGTCAAAATATAATAGAGACAGTAGATCTAGCTGGTCTGTCATAATATAACAGAGACAGTAGATCTACCTGGTATGTCAAAATATAATAGAGACAGTAGATCTAGCTGGTCTGTCATAATATAATAGAGACAGTAGATCTAGCTGGTCTGTCATATTATAATAGAGACAGTAGATTAGCTGGTCTGTCATAATATAATAGGACAGTAGATCTAGCTGGTCTGTCATAATATAATAGACAGTAGATCTAGCTGGTCTGTCATAATATAATAGAGACAGTAGATCTAGCTGGTCTGTCATAATATAATAGAGACAGTAGATCTACCTGGTCTGTCATAATATAATAGAGACAGTAGATCTAGCTGGTCTGTCATAATATAATAGAGACAGTAGATCTACCTGGTCTGTCATAATATAATAGAGACAGTAGATCTAGCTGGTCTGTCATTTATAATAGAGACAGTAGATCTAGCTGGTCTGTCATAATATAACAGAGACAGTAGATCTACCTGGTATGTCAAAATATAATAGAGACAGTAGATCTAGCTGGTCTGTCAAAATATAATAGAGATTGTAGATCTAACCTGGTCTGTCATAATATAATAGAGACAGTAGATCTAGCTGGTCTGTCATAATATAATAGAGACAGTAGATCTACCTGGTCGGTCATAGTATAATAGAGACAGTAGATCTAGCTGGTCTGTCATAGTATAATAGAGACATAGAGACAGTAGATCTAGCTGGTCTGTCATAATATAATAGAGACAGTAGATCTAGCTGGTCTGTCATAATATAATAGAGACAGTAGATCTAGCTGGTCTGTCATAATATAATAGAGACAGTAGATCTACCCGGTATGTCAAAATATAATAGAGACAGTAGATCTAGCTGGTCTGTCATAATATAATAGAGACAGTGTATCTACCAGGTCTGTCATAATATAATAGAGACAGTGTATCTACCTGGTCTGTCATAATATAACAGAGACAGTAGATATAGCTGGTCTGTCATAATATAACAGAGACAGTAGATCTACCCGGTATGTCAAAATATAATAGAGACAGTAGATCTAGCTGTTCTGTCATAATATAATAGAGACAGTAGATCTAGCTGGTCTGTCATAATATAATAGGGACAGTAGATCTAGCTGGTCTGTCATAATATAATAGACAGTAGATCTAGCTGGTCTGTCATAATATAATAGAGACAGTGTATCTACCAGGTCTGTCATAATATAATAGAGACAGTAGATCTAGCTGGTCTGTCATAATATAATAGAGACAGTAGATCTACCTGGTCTGTCAAAATATAATAGAGACAGTAGATCTAGCTGGTCTGTCATAATATAATAGAGACAGTAGATCTAGCTGGTCTGTCATAATATAATAGAGACAGTAGATCTAGCTGGTATGTCATAATATAATAGAGACAGTAGATCTACCTGGTCTGTCATAATATAATAGAGACAGTAGATCTAGCTGGTCTGTCATAATATAATAGAGACAGTAGATCTAGCTGGTCTGTCATAATATATTAGAGCCAGTAGATCTAGCTGGTCTGTCATAATATAACAGACAGTAGATCTAGCTGGTCTGTCATAATATAACAGACAGTAGATCTAGCTGGTCTGTCATAATATAACAGAGACATTAGATCTAGCTGGTCTGTCATAATATAATAGAGACAGTAGATCTAGCTGGTCTGTCATAATATAATAGAGACAGTAGATCTAGCTGGTCTGTCATAATATAACAGAGACAGTAGATCTAGCTCGTCTGTCATAATATAATAGAGACAGTAGATCTAGCTGGTCTGTCATAATATAATAGAGACAGTAGATCTAGCTGGTCTGTCATAATATAATAGGGACAGTAGATCTAGCTGGTCTGTCATAATATAATAGAGACAGTAGATCTAGCTGGTCTGTCAAAATATAATAGAGACAGTAGATCTAGCTGGTCTGTCATAATATAATAGGGACAGTAGATCTAGCTGGTCTGTCATAATATTATAGGGACAGTAGATCTAGCTGGTCTGTCATAATATAATAGAGACAGTAGATCTACCAGGTCTGTCATAATATAACAGAGACAGTAGATCTAGCTGGTCTGTCATAATATAATAGAGACAGTAGATCTAGCTTGTCTGTCATAATATAACAGAGACAGTAGATCTAGCTGGTCTGTCATAATATAATAGAGACAGTAGATCTAGCTTGTCTGTCATAATATAATAGAGACAGTAGATCTACCTGGTCTGTCATAATATAACAGAGACAGTAGATCTAGCTGGTCTGTCATAATATAACAGAGACAGTAGATCTACCCGGTATGTCAAAATATAATAGAGACAGTAGATCTAGCTGGTCTGTCATAATATAATAGAGACAGTAGATCTAGCTGGTCTGTCATATTATAATAGAGACAGTAGATCTAGCTGGTATGTCATAATATTATAGGGACAGTAGATCTAGCTGGTCTGTCATAATATAATAGAGACAGTGTATCTACCAGGTCTGTCATAATATAACAGAGACAGTAGATCTAGCTGGTCTGTCATAATATAATAGAGACAGTAGATCTAGCTTGTCTGTCATAATATAATAGAGACAGTAGATCTACCTGGTCTGTCATAGTATAATAGAGACAGTAGATCTAGCTGGTCCGTCATAGTACAATAGAGACATAGAGACAGTAGATCTAGCTGGTCTGTCATAATATAATAGAGACAGTAGATCAAGCTGGTCTGTCATAATATAATAGAGACAGTAGATCTAGCTGGTCTGTCAAAACATAATAGAGACAGTAGATCTAGCTGGTCTGTCATAATATAATAGGGACAGTAGATCTAGCTGGTCTGTCATAATATAATAGAGACAGTGTATCTACCAGGTCTGTCATAATATAACAGAGACAGTAGATCTAGCTGGTCTGTCATAATATAACAGAGACAGTAGATCTACCTGGTATGTCAAAATATAATAGAGACAGTAGATCTAGCTGGTCTGTCATAATATAATAGAGACAGTAGATCTAGCTGGTCTGTCATATTATAATAGAGACAGTAGATCTAGCTGGTATGTCATAATATAATAGGGACAGTAGATCTAGCTGGTCTGTCATAATATAATAGAGACAGTGTATCTACCAGGTCTGTCATAATATAACAGAGACAGTAGATCTAGCTGGTCTGTCATAATATAATAGAGACAGTAGATCTAGCTGGTCTGTCATGATATAATAGAGACAGTAGATCTACCTGGTCTGTCATAGTATAATAGAGACAGTAGATCTAGCTGGTCCGTCATAGTACAATAGAGACATAGAGACAGTAGATCTAGCTGGTCTGTCAAAATATAATAGGGACAGTAGATCTAGCTGGTCTGTCATAATATAATAGAGACAGTGTATCTACCAGGTCTGTCGTAATATAATAGAGACAGTGTATCTACCTGGTATGTCAAAATATAATAGAGACAGTAGATCTAGCTGGTCTGTCATAATATAACAGAGACAGTAGATCTTCCTGGTATGTCAAAATATAATAGAGACAGTAGATCTAGCTGGTCTGTCATAATATAATAGAGACAGTAGATCTAGCTGGTCTGTCATATTATAATAGAGACAGTAGATTAGCTGGTATGTCATAATATAATAGAGACAGTAGATCTAGCTGGTCTGTCATAATATAATAGAGACAGTAGATCTATCTGGTCTGTCATAATATAATAGACACAGTAGATATAGCTTGTCTGTCATAATATAATAGAGACAGTATATCTACCTGGTCTGTCATAATATAATAGAGACAGTAGATCTAGCTGGTCTGTCATAATATAATAGAGACAGTAGATCTACCTGGTCTGTCATAATACAATAGAGACAGTAGATATAGCTGTTCTGTCATTTTATAATGGAGACAGTAGATCTAGCTGGTCTGTCATAATATAACAGAGACAGTAGATCTACCTGGTATGTCAAAATATAATAGAGACAGTAGATCTAGCTGGTCTGTCAAAATATAATAGAGATTGTAGTTTAACCTGGTCTGTCATAATAGAATAGAGACAGTAGATCTAGCTGGTCTGTCATAATATAATAGAGACAGTAGATCTACCTGGTCTGTCATAGTATAATAGAGACAGTAGATCTAGCTGGTCCGTCATAGTACAATAGAGACATAGAGACAGTAGATCTAGCTGGTCTGTCATAATATAATAGAGACAGTAGATCTAGCTGGTCTGTCATAATATAATAGAGACAGTAGATCAAGCTGGTCTGTCATAATATAATAGAGACAGTAGATCTAGCTGGTCTGTCAAAATATAATAGAGACAGTAGATCTAGCTGGTCTGTCATAATATAATAGGGACAGTAGATCTAGCTGGTCTGTCATAATATAATAGAGACAGTGTATCTACCAGGTCTGTCATAATATAATAGAGACAGTAGATCTAGCTGGTCTGTCATAATATAACAGAGACAGTAGATCTACCCGGTATGTCAAAATATAATAGAGACAGTAGATCTAGCTGTTCTGTCATAATATAATAGAGACAGTAGATCTAGCTGGTCTGTCATATTATAATAGAGACAGTAGATCTAGCTGGTATGTCATAATATTATAGGGACAGTAGATCTAGCTGGTCTGTCATAATATAATAGAGACAGTGTATCTACCAGGTCTGTCATAATATAATAGAGACAGTAGATCTAGCTGGTCTGTCATAATATAATAGAGACAGTAGATCTACCTGGTCTGTCATAATATAATAGAGACAGTAGATCTAGCTGGTCTGTCATAATATAATAGAGACAGTAGATCTAGCTGGTCTGTCATATTATAATAGAGACAGTAGATCTAGCTGGTCTGTCATAATATAATAGAGACAGTAGATCTACCAGGTCTGTCATAATATAATAGAGACAGTAGATCTAGCTGGTCTGTCATAATATAACAGAGACAGTAGATCTAGCTGGTCTGTCATAATATAATAGAGACAGTAGATCTAGCTGGTCTGTCATAATATAATAGAGACAGTAGATCTAGCTGGTCTGTCATAATATAATAGAGACAGTAGATCTAGCTGGTCTGTCATAATATAATAGAGACAGTAGATCTAGCTGGTCTGTCATAATATAATAGAGACAGTAGATATAGCTGGTCTGTCATTTTATAATAGAGACAGTAGATCTAGCTGGTCTGTCATAATATAACAGAGACAGTAGATCTACCTGGTATGTCAAAATATAATAGAGACAGTAGATCTAGCTGGTCTGTCATAATATAATAGAGACAGTAGATCTAGCTGGTCTGTCATAATATAATAGAGACAGTAGATCTACCTGGTCTGTCAAAATATAATAGAGACAGTAGATCTAGCTGGTCTGTCATAATATAATAGAGACAGTAGATCTAGCTGGTCTGTCATATATAATAGAGACAGTAGATCTAGCTGGTATGTCATAATATAATAGAGACAGTAGATCTAGCTGGTCTGTCATAATATAATAGAGACAGTGTATCTACCAGGTCTGTCATAATATAACAGAGACAGTAGATCTAGCTGGTCTGTCATAATATAATAGAGACAGTAGATCTAGCTGGTCTGTCATAATATAACAGAGACAGTAGATCTAGCTGGTCTGTCATAATATAATAGAGACAGTAGATCTAGCTGGTCTGTCATAATATAATAGAGACAGTAGATCTACCTGGTCTGTCATAATATAATAGAGACAGTAGATCTAGCTGGTCTGTCATAATATAATAGAGACAGTAGATCTACCTGGTCTGTCAAAATATAATAGAGACAGTAGATCTAGCTGGTCTGTCATAATATAATAGAGACAGTAGATCTAGCTGGTCTGTCATAATATAATAGAGACAGTAGATCTAGCTGGTATGTCATAATATAATAGAGACAGTAGATCTAGCTGGTCTGTCATAATATAATAGAGACAGTGTATCTACCAGGTCTGTCATAATATAACAGAGACAGTAGATCTAGCTGGTCTGTCATAATATAATAGAGACAGTAGATCTAGCTGGTCTGTCATAATATAATAGAGACAGTAGATCTACCTGGTCTGTCATAGTATAATAGAGACAGTAGATCTAGCTGGTCTGTCATAGTGCCATAATATAATAGAGACAGTAGATCTAGCTGGTCTGTCATAATATAATAGAGACAGTAGATCTAGCTGGTCTGTCATAATATAATAGAGACAGTAGATCTACCTGGTCTGTCAAAATATAATAGAGACAGTAGATCTAGCTGGTCTGTCATAATATAATAGAGACAGTAGATCTAGCTGGTCTGTCATAATATAATAGAGACAGTAGATCTAGCTGGTCTGTCATAATATAATAGAGACAGTAGATCTAGCTGGTCTGTCATAATATAACAGAGACAGTAGATCTACCCGGTATGTCAAAATATAATAGAGACAGTAGATCTAGCTGGTCTGTCATAATATAATAGAGACAGTAGATCTAGCTGGTCTGTCATATATAATAGAGACAGTAGATCTAGCTGGTCTGTCATAATATAATAGGGACAGTAGATCTAGCTGGTCTGTCATAATATAATAGAGACAGTAGATCTAGCTGGTCTGTCATAATATAATAGAGACAGTAGATCTAGCTGGTCTGTCATAATATAATAGAGACAGTAGATCTAGCTGGTCTGTCATAATATAATAGAGACAGTAGATCTACCTGGTCTGTCATAATATAATAGAGACAGTAGATCTAGCTGGTCTGTCATAATATAACAGAGACAGTAGATCTAGCTGGTCTGTCAAAATATAATAGAGACAGTAGATCTAGCTGGTCTGTCATAATATAATAGAGACAGTAGATCTAGCTGGTCTGTCATAATATAATAGAGACAGTAGATCTAGCTGGTCTGTCATAATATAATAGAGACAGTAGATCTAGCTGGTCTGTCATAATATAATAGAGACAGTAGATCTAGCTGGTCTGTCATAATATAATAGAGACAGTAGATCTAGCTGGTCTGTCATAATATAATAGAGACAGTAGATCTAGCTGGTCTGTCATAATATAATAGAGACAGTAGATCTAGCTGGTCTGTCATAATATAATAGAGACAGTAGATCTAGCTGGTCTGTCATAATATAATAGAGACAGTAGATCTAGCTGGTCTGTCATAATATAATAGAGACAGTAGATCTACCTGGTCTGTCATAATATAATAGAGACAGTAGATCTAGCTGGTCTGTCATAATATAATAGAGACAGTAGATCTAGCTGGTCTGTCATAATATAATAGAGACAGTAGATCTAGCTGGTCTGTCATAATATAATAGAGACAGTAGATCTAGCTGGTCTGTCATAATATAATAGAGACAGTAGATCTAGCTGGTCTGTCATAATATAATAGAGACAGTAGATCTAGCTGGTCTGTCATAATATAATAGAGACAGTAGATCTAGCTGGTCTGTCATAATATAATAGAGACAGTAGATCTAGCTGGTCTGTCATAATATAATAGAGACAGTAGATCTAGCTGGTCTGTCATAATATAATAGAGACAGTAGATCTAGCTGGTCTGTCATAATATAATAGAGACAGTAGATCTAGCTGGTCTGTCATAATATAATAGAGACAGTAGATCTAGCTGGTCTGTCATAATATAATAGAGACAGTAGATCTACCTGGTCTGTCATAATATAACAGAGACAGTAGATCTAGCTGGTCTGTCATAATATAATAGAGACAGTAGATCTACCCGGTATGTCAAAATATAATAGAGACAGTAGATCTAGCTGGTCTGTCATAATATAATAGAGACAGTAGATCTAGCTGGTCTGTCATAATATAATAGAGACAGTAGATCTAGCTGGTATGTCATAATATAATAGAGACAGTAGATCTAGCTGGTCTGTCATAATATAATAGAGACAGTAGTATCTACCTGGTCTGTCATAATATAATAGAGACAGTAGATCTAGCTGGTCTGTCATAATATAATAGAGACAGTAGATCTAGCTGGTCTGTCATAATATAATAGAGACAGTAGATCTACCTGGTCTGTCATAGTATAATAGAGACAGTAGATCTAGCTGGTCTGTCATAATATAATAGAGACAGTAGATCTAGCTGGTCTGTCATAATATAATAGACAGTAGATCAAGCTGGTCTGTCATAATATAATAGAGACAGTAGATCTAGCTGGTCTGTCAAAACATAATAGAGACAGTAGATCTAGCTGGTCTGTCATAATATAATAGGGACAGTAGATCTAGCTGGTCTGTCATAATATAATAGAGACAGTGTATCTACCTGGTCTGTCATAATATAACAGAGACAGTAGATCTAGCTGGTCTGTCATAATATAACAGAGACAGTAGATCTACCCGGTATGTCAAAATATAATAGAGACAGTAGATCTAGCTGGTCTGTCATAATATAATAGAGACAGTAGATCTAGCTGGTCTGTCATATTATAATAGAGACAGTAGATCTAGCTGGTATGTCATAATATAATAGGGACAGTAGATCTAGCTGGTCTGTCATAATATAATAGAGACAGTGTATCTACCAGGTCTGTCATAATATAACAGAGACAGTAGATCTAGCTGGTCTGTCATAATATAATAGAGACAGTAGATCTAGCTGGTCTGTCATAATATAATAGAGACAGTAGATCTAGCTGGTCTGTCATAATATAATAGGGACAGTAGATCTAGCTGGTCTGTCATAATATAATAGAGACAGTAGATCTAGCTGGTCTGTCAAAATATAATAGAGACAGTAGATCTAGCTGGTCTGTCATAATATAATAGAGACAGTAGATCTAGCTGGTCTGTCAAAACATAATAGAGACAGTAGATCTACCTGGTATGTCAAAATATAATAGAGACAGTAGATCTAGCTGTTCTGTCATAATATAATAGAGACAGTAGATCTAGCTGGTCTGTCATATTATAATAGAGACAGTAGATCTAGCTGGTCTGTCATAATATTATAGAGACAGTAGATCTAGCTGGTCTGTCATAATATAATAGAGACAGTAGATCTAGCTGGTCTGTCATAATATAATAGAGACAGTAGATCTACCTGGTCTGTCATAATATAATAGAGACAGTAGATCTAGCTGGTCTGTCATAGTACAATAGAGACATAGAGACAGTAGATCTAGCTGGTCTGTCAAAATATAATAGAGACAGTAGATCTAGCTGGTCTGTCATAATATAATAGGGACAGTAGATCTAGCTGGTCTGTCATAATATAATAGAGACAGTAGATCTACCTGGTCTGTCATAATATAATAGAGACAGTAGATCTACCTGGTATGTCAAAATATAATAGAGACAGTAGATCTAGCTGGTCTGTCATAATATAACAGAGACAGTAGATCTACCCGGTATGTCAAAATATAATAGAGACAGTAGATCTAGCTGGTCTGTCATAATATAATAGAGACAGTAGATCTAGCTGGTCTGTCATATTATAATAGAGACAGTAGATCTAGCTGGTATGTCATAATATAATAGGGACAGTAGATCTAGCTGGTCTGTCATAATATAATAGAGACAGTGTATCTACCAGGTCTGTCATAATATAATAGAGACAGTAGATCTAGCTGGTCTGTCATAATATAACAGAGACAGTAGATCTACCTGGTATGTCAAAATATAATAGAGACAGTAGATCTAGCTGGTCTGTCATAATATATTAGAGACAGTAGATCTAGCTGGTCTGTCATATTATAATATAGACAGTAGATCTAGCTGGTATGTCATAATATAATAGAGACAGTAGATCTACCTGGTCTGTCAAATTAGAATAGAGACAGTAGATCTAGCTGGTATGTTTTAATATAATAGTGACAGTGTATCTACCAGGTCTGTCATAATATAACAGAGACAGTAGATCTAGCTGGTCTGTCATAATATAACAGAGACAGAAGATCTACCTGGTCTGTCAAAATATAATAGAGACAGTAGATCTAGCTGGTCTGTCATAATATAATAGAGACAGTAGATCTAGCTGGTCTGTCAAATTATAATAGAGACAGTAGATCTAGCTGGTCTGTCATAATACAATAGAAACAGTAGATCTACCTGGTCTGTCAAATTAGAATAGAGACAGTAGATCTAGCTGGTCTGTCATATTATAATAGAGACAGTAGATCTAGCTGGTATGTCATAATATAACAGAGACAGTAGACCTAGCTGGTCTGTCATAATATAATAGAGACAGTGTATCTACCAGGTCTGTCATAATATAACAGAGACAGTATATCTAGCTGGTCTGTCATAATATAATAGAGACAGTAGATCTAGCTGGTCTGTCATAATATAATAGAGACAGTAGATCTACCTGGTCTGTCATAGTATAATAGAGACAGTAGATCTAGCTGGTCCGTCATAGTACAATAGAGACATAGAGACAGTAGATCTAGCTGGTCTGTCATAATATAATAGGGACAGTAGATCTAGCTGGTCTGTCATAATATAATAGAGACAGTAGATCTAGCTGGTCTGTCAAAATATAATAGAGACAGTAGATCTAGCTGGTCTGTCATAATATAATAGGTACAGTAGATCTAGCTGGTCTGTCATAATATAAACAGAGACAGTAGATCTAGCTGGTCTGTCATAATATAACAGAGACAGTAGATCTACCTGGTATGTCAAAATATAACAGAGACAGTAGATCTAGCTGGTCTGTCATAATATAATAGAGACAGTAGATCTAGCTGGTCTGTCAAAACATAATAGAGACAGTAGATCTAGCTGGTCTGTCATAATATAATAGGGACAGTAGATCTAGCTGGTCTGTCATAATATAATAGAGACAGTGTATCTACCAGGTCTGTCATAATATAACAGAGACAGTAGATCTAGCTGGTCTGTCATAATATAACAGAGACAGTAGATCTACCCGGTATGTCAAAATATAATAGAGACAGTAGATCTAGCTGTTCTGTCATAATATAATAGAGACAGTAGATCTAGCTGGTCTGTCATAATATAATAGAGACAGTAGATCTAGCTGGTCTGTCATAATATAATAGAGACAGTAGATCTAGCTGGTCTGTCATAATATAATAGAGACAGTAGATCTAGCTGGTCTGTCATAATATAATAGAGACAGTAGATCTAGCTGGTCTGTCATAATATAATAGAGACAGTAGATCTAGCTGGTCTGTCATAATATAATAGAGACAGTAGATCTAGCTGGTCTGTCATAATATAATAGAGACAGTAGATCTAGCTGGTCTGTCATAATATAATAGAGACAGTAGATCTAGCTGGTCTGTCATAATATAATAGAGACAGTAGATCTAGCTGGTCTGTCATAATATAATAGAGACAGTAGATCTAGCTGGTCTGTCATAATATAATAGAGACAGTAGATCTACCTGGTCTGTCATAATATAATAGAGACAGTAGATCTAGCTGGTCTGTCATAATATAATAGAGACAGTAGATCTAGCTGGTCTGTCATAATATAACAGAGACAGTAGATCTACCTGGTATGTCAAAATATAATAGAGACAGTAGATCTAGCTGGTCTGTCATAATATAATAGAGACAGTAGATCTAGCTGGTCTGTCATATTATAATAGAGACAGTAGATCTAGCTGGTATGTCATAATATAATAGGGACAGTAGATCTAGCTGGTCTGTCATAATATAATAGAGACAGTAGATCTAGCTGGTCTGTCATAATATAACAGAGACAGTAGATCTAGCTGGTCTGTCATAATATAATAGAGACAGTAGATCTAGCTGGTCTGTCATAATATAATAGAGACAGTAGATCTAGCTGGTCTGTCATAATATAATAGAGACAGTAGATCTAGCTGGTATGTCATAATATAATAGAGACAGTAGATCTAGCTGGTCTGTCATAATATAATAGAGACAGTAGATCTAGCTGGTCTGTCATAATATAATAGAGACAGTAGATCTAGCTGGTCTGTCATAATATAATAGAGACAGTAGATCTACCTGGTCTGTCATAATATAATAGAGACAGTAGATCTAGCTGGTCTGTCATAATATAATAGAGACAGTAGATCTAGCTGGTCTGTCATAATATAATAGAGACAGTAGATCTAGCTGGTCTGTCATAATATAATAGAGACAGTAGATCTAGCTGGTCTGTCATAATATAATAGAGACAGTAGATCTAGCTGGTCTGTCATAATATAATAGAGACAGTAGATCTAGCTGGTCTGTCATAATATAATAGAGACAGTAGATCTAGCTGGTCTGTCATAATATAATAGAGACAGTAGATCTACCTGGTCTGTCAAAATATAATAGAGACAGTAGATCTAGCTGGTCTGTCATAATATAATAGAGACAGTAGATCTAGCTGGTCTGTCAAATATAATAGAGACAGTAGATCTAGCTGGTCTGTCATAATATAATAGAGACAGTAGATCTACCTGGTCTGTCAAAATATAATAGAGACAGTAGATCTAGCTGGTCTGTCATAATATAATAGAGACAGTAGATCTAGCTGGTCTGTCATAATATAACAGAGACAGTAGATCTAGCTGGTCTGTCATAATATAATAGAGACAGTAGATCTACCTGGTCTGTCATAATATAATAGAGACAGTAGATCTAGCTGGTCTGTCATAATATAATAGAGACAGTAGATCTAGCTGGTCTGTCATAATATAATAGAGACAGTAGATCTACCTGGTCTGTCATAATATAATAGAGACAGTAGATCTAGCTGGTCTGTCATAATATAATAGAGACAGTAGATCTAGCTGGTCTGTCATAATATAATAGAGACAGTAGATCTAGCTGGTCTGTCATAATATAATAGAGACAGTAGATCTAGCTGGTCTGTCATAATATAATAGAGACAGTAGATCTAGCTGGTCTGTCATAATATAATAGAGACAGTAGATCTAGCTGGTCTGTCATAATATAAACAGAGACAGTAGATCTAGCTGGTCTGTCATAATATAATAGAGACAGTAGATCTAGCTGGTCTGTCATAATATAATAGAGACAGTAGATCTAGCTGGTCTGTCATAATATAATAGAGACAGTAGATCTAGCTGGTCTGTCAAATATAATAGAGACAGTAGATCTAGCTGGTCTGTCATAATATAATAGGGACAGTAGATCTAGCTGGTCTGTCATAATATAATAGAGACAGTAGATCTACCTGGTCTGTCATAATATAATAGAGACAGTAGATCTAGCTGGTCTGTCATAATATAACAGAGACAGTAGATCTACCTGGTCTGTCAAAATATAATAGAGACAGTAGATCTAGCTGGTCTGTCATAATATAATAGAGACAGTAGATCTAGCTGGTCTGTCATAATATAATAGAGACAGTAGATCTAGCTGGTCTGTCATAATATAATAGAGACAGTAGATCTAGCTGGTCTGTCATAATATAATAGAGACAGTAGATCTAGCTGGTCTGTCATAATATAATAGAGACAGTAGATCTAGCTGGTCTGTCATAATATAATAGAGACAGTAGATCTAGCTGGTCTGTCATAATATAATAGAGACAGTAGATCTAGCTGGTCTGTCATAATATAATAGAGACAGTAGATCTAGCTGGTCTGTCATAATATAATAGAGACAGTAGATCTAGCTGGTCTGTCATAATATAATAGAGACAGTAGATCTAGCTGGTCTGTCATAATATAATAGAGACAGTAGATCTAGCTGGTCTGTCATAATATAATAGAGACAGTAGATCTAGCTGGTCTGTCATAATATAATAGAGACAGTAGATCTAGCTGGTCTGTCATAATATAATAGAGACAGTAGATCTAGCTGGTCTGTCATAATATAATAGAGACAGTAGATCTAGCTGGTCTGT
The DNA here is from genome assembly GCF_023373465.1 of Oncorhynchus keta. NCBI lineage: Eukaryota > Metazoa > Chordata > Actinopteri > Salmoniformes > Salmonidae > Oncorhynchus > Oncorhynchus keta. Next base: position 13,092 of record NW_026286304.1, on the reverse strand, counting down.
CATAATATAATAGAGACAGTAGATCTAGCTGGTCTGTCATAATATAATAGAGACAGTAGATCTAGCTGGTCTGTCATAATATAATAGAGACAGTAGATCTAGCTGGTCTGTCATAATATAATAGAGACAGTAGATCTAGCTGGTCTGTCATAATATAATAGAGACAGTAGATCTAGCTGGTCTGTCATAATATAATAGAGACAGTAGATCTAGCTGGTCTGTCATAATATAATAGAGACAGTAGATCTAGCTGGTCTGTCATAATATAATAGAGACAGTAGATCTAGCTGGTCTGTCATAATATAATAGAGACAGTAGATCTAGCTGGTCTGTCATAATATAATAGAGACAGTAGATCTAGCTGGTCTGTCATAATATAATAGAGACAGTAGATCTAGCTGGTCTGTCATAATATAATAGAGACAGTAGATCTACCTGGTATGTCATAATATAATAGAGACAGTAGATCTAGCTGGTCTGTCATAATATAATAGAGACAGTAGATCTAGCTGGTCTGTCATATTATAATAGAGACAGTAGATCTAGCTGGTATGTCATAATATAATAGGGACAGTAGATCTAGCTGGTCTGTCATAATATAATAGAGACAGTAGATCTAGCTGGTCTGTCATAATATAATAGAGACAGTAGATCTAGCTGGTCTGTCATAATATAATAGAGACAGTAGATCTAGCTGGTCTGTCATAATATAATAGAGACAGTAGATCTAGCTGGTCTGTCATAATATAATAGAGACAGTAGATCTAGCTGGTCTGTCATAATATAGAGACATAGAGACAGTAGATCTAGCTGGTCTGTCATAATATAATAGAGACAGTAGATCTAGCTGGTCTGTCATAATATAATAGAGACAGTAGATCTAGCTGGTCTGTCATAATATAATAGAGACAGTAGATCTAGCTGGTCTGTCATAATATAATAGAGACAGTAGATCTAGCTGGTCTGTCATAATATAATAGAGACAGTAGATCTACCTGGTCTGTCATAATATAATAGAGACAGTAGATCTAGCTGGTCTGTCATAATATAATAGAGACAGTAGATCTAGCTGGTATGTCATAATATAATAGAGACAGTAGATCTAGCTGGTCTGTCATAATATAATAGAGACAGTAGATCTAGCTGGTCTGTCATAATATAATAGAGACAGTAGATCTAGCTGGTCTGTCATAATATAATAGAGACAGTAGATCTACCTGGTCTGTCATAATATAATAGAGACAGTAGATCTAGCTGGTCTGTCATAGTATAATAGAGACAGTAGATCTAGCTGGTCTGTCATAATATAATAGAGACAGTAGATCTAGCTGGTCTGTCATAATATAATAGAGACAGTAGATCTAGCTGGTCTGTCATAATAGAATAGAGACAGTAGATCTAGCTGGTCTGTCATAATATAATAGAGACAGTAGATCTACCTGGTATGTCAAAATATAATAGAGACAGTAGATCTAGCTGGTCTGTCATAATATAATAGAGACAGTAGATCTAGCTGGTCTGTCATAATACAATAGAGACAGTAGATCTAGCTGGTCTGTCATAATATATAGAGACAGTAGATCTAGCTGGTCTGTCATAATATAATAGAGACAGTAGATCTAGCTGGTCTGTCATAATATAATAGAGACAGTAGATCTAGCTGGTCTGTCATAATATAATAGAGACAGTAGATCTAGCTGGTCTGTCATAATATAATAGAGACAGTAGATCTAGCTGGTCTGTCATAATATAATAGAGACAGTAGATCTAGCTGGTCTGTCATAATATAATAGAGACAGTAGATCTAGCTGGTCTGTCATAATATAATAGAGACAGTGTATCTACCAGGTCTGTCATAATATAACAGAGACAGTAGATCTAGCTGGTCTGTCATAATATAACAGAGACAGAAGATCTACCTGGTATGTCAAAATATAATAGAGACAGTAGATCTAGCTGGTCTGTCATAATATAATAGAGACAGTAGATCTAGCTGGTCTGTCAAATATAATAGAGACAGTAGATCTAGCTGGTCTGTCATAATATAATAGAAACAGTAGATCTACCTGGTCTGTCAAATATAATAGAGACAGTAGATCTAGCTGGTCTGTCATATTATAATAGAGACAGTAGATCTACCTGGTATGTCATAATATAATAGAGACAGTAGATCTAGCTGTTCTGTCATAATATAATAGAGACAGTGTATCTACCAGGTCTGTCATAATATAACAGAGACAGTATATCTAGCTGGTCTGTCATAATATAATAGAGACAGTAGATCTAGCTGGTCTGTCATAATATAATAGAGACAGTAGATCTACCTGGTCTGTCATAGTATAATAGAGACAGTAGATCTAGCTGGTCCGTCATAGTACAATAGAGACATAGAGACAGTAGATCTAGCTGGTCTGTCATAATATAATAGGGACAGTAGATCTAGCTGGTCTGTCATAATATAATAGAGACAGTAGATCTAGCTGGTCTGTCAAAATATAATAGAGACAGTAGATCTAGCTGGTCTGTCATAATATAATAGGTACAGTAGATCTAGCTGGTCTGTCATAATATAAACAGAGATCTAGCTGGTCCGATAGAGACAGTAGATCTAGCTGGTCTGTCATAATATAACAGAGACAGTAGATCTACCTGGTATGTCAAAATATAACAGAGACAGTAGATCTAGCTGGTCTGTCATAATATAATAGAGACAGTAGATCTAGCTGGTCTGTCAAAACATAATAGAGACAGTAGATCTAGCTGGTCTGTCATAATATAATAGGGACAGTAGATCTAGCTGGTCTGTCATAATATAATAGAGACAGTGTATCTACCAGGTCTGTCATAATATAACAGAGACAGTAGATCTAGCTGGTCTGTCATAATATAACAGAGACAGTAGATCTACCCGGTATGTCAAAATATAATAGAGACAGTAGATCTAGCTGGTCTGTCATAATATAATAGAGACAGTAGATCTAGCTGGTCTGTCATATTATAATAGAGACAGTAGATCTAGCTGGTATGTCATAATATTATAGGGACAGTAGATCTAGCTGGTCTATCATAATATAATAGAGACAGTGTATCTACCAGGTCTGTCATAATATAACAGAGACAGTAGATCTAGCTGGTCTGTCATAATATAACAGAGACAGTAGATCTACCTGGTATGTCAAAATATAATAGAGACAGTATATCTAGCTGGTCTGTCATAATATAATAGAGACAGTAGATCTAGCTGGTCTGTCATAATATAATAGAGACAGTAGATCTAGCTGGTATGTCATAATATAATAGGGACAGTAGATCTAGCTGGTCTGTCATAATATAATAGAGACAGTGTATCTACCAGGTCTGTCATAATATAACAGAGACAGTAGATCTAGCTGGTCTGTCATAATATAATAGAGACAGTAGATCTAGCTGGTCTGTCATGATATAATAGAGACAGTAGATCTACCTGGTCTGTCATAGTATAATAGAGACAGTAGATCTAGCTGGTCCGTCATAGTACAATAGAGACATAGAGACAGTAGATCTAGCTGGTCTGTCAAAATATAATAGAGACAGTAGATCTAGCTGGTCTGTCATAATATAATAGGGACAGTAGATCTAGCTGGTCTGTCATAATATAATAGAGACAGTGTATCTACCAGGTCTGTCGTAATATAATAGAGACAGTGTATCTACCTGGTATGTCAAAATATAATAGAGACAGTAGATCTAGCTGGTCTGTCATAATATAACAGAGACAGTAGATCTACCTGGTATGTCAAAATATAATAGAGACAGTAGATCTAGCTGGTCTGTCATAATATAATAGAGACAGTAGATCTAGCTGGTCTGTCATATTATAATAGAGACAGTAGATTAGCTGGTATGTCATAATATAATAGGGACAGTAGATCTAGCTGGTCTGTCATAATATAATAGACAGTAGATCTATCTGGTCTGTCATAATATAATAGACACAGTAGATATAGCTTGTCTGTCATAATATAATAGAGACAGTATATCTACCTGGTCTGTCATAATATAATAGAGACAGTAGATCTAGCTGGTCTGTCATAATATAATAGAGACAGTAGATCTACCTGGTCTGTCATAATACAATAGAGACAGTAGATATAGCTGTTCTGTCATTTTATAATGGAGACAGTAGATCTAGCTGGTCTGTCATAATATAACAGAGACAGTAGATCTACCTGGTATGTCAAAATATAATAGAGACAGTAGATCTAGCTGGTCTGTCATAATATAATAGAGACAGTAGATCTAGCTGGTCTGTCAAAATATAATAGAGATTGTAGTTTAACCTGGTCTGTCATAATAGAATAGAGACAGTAGATCTAGCTGGTCTGTCATAATATAATAGAGACAGTAGATCTACCTGGTCGGTCATAGTATAATAGAGACAGTAGATCTAGCTGGTCCGTCATAGTACAATAGAGACATAGAGACAGTAGATCTAGCTGGTCTGTCATAATATAATAGAGACAGTAGATCAAGCTGGTCTGTCATAATATAATAGAGACAGTAGATCAAGCTGGTCTGTCATAATATAATAGAGACAGTAGATCTAGCTGGTCTGTCAAAACATAATAGAGACAGTAGATCTACCCGGTATGTCAAAATATAATAGAGACAGTAGATCTAGCTGTTCTGTCATAATATAATAGAGACAGTAGATCTAGCTGGTCTGTCATATTATAATAGAGACAGTAGATCTAGCTGGTATGTCATAATATTATAGGGACAGTAGATCTAGCTGGTCTGTCATAATATAATAGAGACAGTAGATCTAGCTGGTCTGTCATAATATAATAGAGACAGTAGATCTACCTGGTCTGTCATAGTATAATAGAGACAGGAGATCTAGCTGGTCTGTCATAGTACAATAGAGACATAGAGACAGTAGATCTAGCTGGTCTGTCAAAATATAATAGAGACAGTAGATCTAGCTGGTCTGTCATAATATAATAGGGACAGTAGATCTAGCTGGTCTGTCATAATATAATAGAGACAGTGTATCTACCAGGTCTGTCATAATATAATAGAGACAGTGTATCTACCTGGTATGTCAAAATATATATAGAGACAGTAGATCTAGCTGGTCTGTCATAATATAACAGAGACAGTAGATCTACCCGGTATGTCAAAATATAATAGAGACAGTAGATCTAGCTGGTCTGTCATAATATAATAGAGACAGTAGATCTAGCTGGTCTGTCATATTATAATAGAGACAGTAGATCTAGCTGGTATGTCATAATATAATAGGGACAGTAGATCTAGCTGGTCTGTCATAATATAATAGAGACAGTGTATCTACCAGGTCTGTCATAATATATCAGAGACAGTAGATCTAGCTGGTCTGTCATAATATAACAGAGACAGTAGATCTACCTGGTATGTCAAAATATAATAGAGACAGTAGATCTAGCTGGTCTGTCATAATATATTAGAGACAGTAGATCTAGCTGGTCTGTCATATTATAATATAGACAGTAGATCTAGCTGGTATGTCATAATATAATAGAGATAGTAAATCTACCTGGTCTGTCAAATTAGAATAGAGACAGTAGATCTAGCTGGTATGTTTTAATATAATAGTGACAGTGTATCTACCAGGTCTGTCATAATATAACAGAGACAGTAGATCTAGCTGGTCTGTCATAATATAACAGAGACAGAAGATCTACCTGGTATGTCAAAATATAATAGAGACAGTAGATCTAGCTGGTCTGTCATAATATAATAGAGACAGTAGATCTAGCTGGTCTGTCAAATTATAATAGAGACAGTAGATCTAGCTGGTCTGTCATAATACAATAGAAACAGTAGATCTACCTGGTCTGTCAAATTAGAATAGAGACAGTAGATCTAGCTGGTCTGTCATCAAATAATAGACACAGCAGATCTAGCTGGTCTGTCATATTATAATAGACAGTAGATCTAGCTGGTATGTCATAATATAACAGGGACAGTAGACCTAGCTGGTCTGTCATAATATAATAGAGACAGTGTATCTACCAGGTCTGTCATAATATAACAGAGACAGTATATCTAGCTGGTCTGTCATAATATAATAGAGACAGTAGATCTAGCTGGTCTGTCATAATATAATAGAGACAGTAGATCTACCTGGTCTGTCATAGTATAATAGAGACAGTAGATCTAGCTGGTCCGTCATAGTACAATAGAGACATAGAGACAGTAGATCTAGCTGGTCTGTCATAATATAATAGGGACAGTAGATCTAGCTGGTCTGTCATAATATAATAGAGACAGTAGATCTAGCTGGTCTGTCAAAATATAATAGAGACAGTAGATCTAGCTGGTCTGTCATAATATAATAGGTACAGTAGATCTAGCTGGTCTGTCATAATATAAACAGAGACAGTAGATCTAGCTGGTCTGTCATAATATAACAGAGACAGTAGATCTACCTGGTATGTCAAAATATAACAGAGACAGTAGATCTAGCTGGTCTGTCATAATATAATAGAGACAGTAGATCTAGCTGGTCTGTCAAAACATAATAGAGACAGTAGATCTAGCTGGTCTGTCATAATATAATAGGGACAGTAGATCTAGCTGGTCTGTCATAATATAATAGAGACAGTGTATCTACCAGGTCTGTCATAATATAACAGAGACAGTAGATCTAGCTGGTCTGTCATAATATAACAGAGACAGTAGATCTACCCGGTATGTCAAAATATAATAGAGACAGTAGATCTAGCTGTTCTGTCATAATATAATAGAGACAGTAGATCTAGCTGGTCTGTCATATTATAATAGAGACAGTAGATCTAGCTGGTATGTCATAATATTATAGGGACAGTAGATCTAGCTGGTCTGTCATAATATAATAGAGACAGTGTATCTACCAGGTCTGTCATAATATAACAGAGACAGTAGATCTAGCTGGTCTGTCATAATATAATAGAGACAGTAGATCTAGCTGGTCTGTCATAATATAATAGAGACAGTAGATCTACCTGGTCTGTCATAGTATAATAGAGACAGGAGATCTAGCTGGTCTGTCATAGTACAATAGAGACATAGAGACAGTAGATCTAGCTGGTCTGTCAAAATATAATAGAGACAGTAGATCTAGCTGGTCTGTCATAATATAATAGGGACAGTAGATCTAGCTGGTCTGTCATAATATAATAGAGACAGTAGATCTACCTGGTCTGTCATAATATAATAGAGACAGTGTATCTACCAGGTCTGTCATAATATAACAGAGACAGTAGATCTAGCTGGTCTGTCATAATATAACAGAGACAGTAGATCTACCCGGTATGTCAAAATATAATAGAGACAGTAGATCTAGCTGTTCTGTCATAATATAATAGAGACAGTAGATCTAGCTGGTCTGTCATATTATAATAGAGACAGTAGATCTAGCTGGTATGTCATAATATTATAGGGACAGTAGATCTAGCTGGTCTGTCATAATATAATAGAGACAGTGTATCTACCAGGTCTGTCATAATATAACAGAGACAGTAGATCTAGCTGGTCTGTCATAATATAATAGAGACAGTAGATCTAGCTGGTCTGTCATAATATAATAGAGACAGTAGATCTACCTGGTCTGTCATAGTATAATAGAGACAGGAGATCTAGCTGGTCTGTCATAGTACAATAGAGACATAGAGACAGTAGATCTAGCTGGTCTGTCAAAATATAATAGAGACAGTAGATCTAGCTGGTCTGTCATAATATAATAGGGACAGTAGATCTAGCTGGTCTGTCATAATATAATAGAGACAGTAGATCTACCTGGTCTGTCATAGTATAATAGAGACAGTAGATCTAGCTGGTCCGTCATAGTACAATAGAGACATAGAGACAGTAGATCTAGCTGGTCTGTCATAATATAATAGAGACAGTAGATCTAGCTGGTCTGTCATAATATAATAGAGACAGTAGATCTAGCTGGTCTGTCAAAATATAATAGAGACAGTAGATCTAGCTGGTCTGTCATAATATAATAGGGACAGTAGATCTAGCTGGTCTGTCATAATATAAACAGAGACAGTAGATCTAGCTGGTCTGTCATAATATAACTAGATCTACTGGTCTGTCAAAATATAATAGAGACAGTAGATCTAGCTGGTCTGTCATAATATAATAGAGACAGTAGATCTAGCTGGTCTGTCAAAACATAATAGAGACAGTAGATCTAGCTGGTCTGTCATAATATAATAGGGACAGTAGATCTAGCTGGTCTGTCATAATATAATAGAGACAGTGTATCTACCAGGTCTGTCATAATATAACAGAGACAGTAGATCTAGCTGGTCTGTCATAATATAACAGAGAGAGATCTAGTATGTCAAAATATAATAGAGACAGTAGATCTGGTCTGTCATAATATAATAGAGACAGTAGATCTAGCTGGTCTGTCATAATATAATAGGGACAGTAGATCTAGCTGGTCTGTCATAATATAATAGAGACAGTGTATCTACCAGGTCTGTCATAATATAACAGAGACAGTAGATCTAGCTGGTCTGTCATAATATAACAGAGACAGTAGATCTACCTGGTCTGTCAAATATAATAGAGACAGTAGATCTAGCTGTTCTGTCATAATATAATAGAGACAGTAGATCTAGCTGGTCTGTCATAATATAATAGAGACAGTAGATCTAGCTGGTATGTCATAATATAATAGGGACAGTAGATCTAGCTGGTCTGTCATAATATAATAGAGACAGTAGATCTACCTGGTCTGTCATAATATAACAGAGACAGTAGATCTAGCTGGTCTGTCATAATATAATAGAGACAGTAGATCTAGCTGGTCTGTCATAATATAATAGAGACAGTAGATCTAGCTGGTCTGTCATAATATAACAGAGACAGTAGATCTAGCTGGTCTGTCATAATATAACAGAGACAGTAGATCTACCCGGTATGTCAAAATATAATAGAGACAGTAGATCTAGCTGTTCTGTCATAATATAATAGAGACAGTAGATCTAGCTGGTCTGTCATAATATAATAGGGACAGTAGATCTAGCTGGTCTGTCATAATATAATAGAGACAGTGTATCTACCAGGTCTGTCATAATATAACAGAGACAGTAGATCTAGCTGGTCTGTCATAATATAACAGAGACAGTAGATCTACCCGGTATGTCAAAATATAATAGAGACAGTAGATCTAGCTGTTCTGTCATAATATAATAGAGACAGTAGATCTAGCTGGTCTGTCATATTATAATAGAGACAGTAGATCTAGCTGGTATGTCATAATATTATAGGGACAGTAGATCTAGCTGGTCTGTCATAATATAATAGAGACAGTAGATCTACCAGGTCTGTCATAATATAACAGAGACAGTAGATCTAGCTGGTCTGTCATAATATAATAGAGACAGTAGATCTAGCTGGTCTGTCATAATATAAACAGAGACAGTAGATCTAGCTGGTCTGTCATAATATAACAAAGACAGTAGATCTACCTGGTATGTCAAAATATAACAGAGACAGTAGATCTAGCTGGTCTGTCATAATATAATAGAGACAGTAGATCTAGCTGGTCTGTCAAAACATAATAGAGACAGTAGATCTAGCTGGTCTGTCATAATATAATAGGGACAGTAGATCTAGCTGGTCTGTCATAATATAATAGAGACAGTGTATCTACCAGGTCTGTCATAATATAACAGAGATAGTAGATCTAGCTGGTATGTCATAATATAACAGAGACAGTAGATCTACCTGGTATGTCAAAATATAATAGAGACAGTAGATCTAGCTGTTCTGTCATAATATAATAGAGACAGTAGATCTAGCTGGTCTGTCATAATACAATAGAGACAGTAGATTTAGCTGGTCTGTCATATTATAATAGAGACAATAGATCTACCTGGTCTGTCATAATACAATAGAGACAGTAGATCTACCTGGTCTGACATAATATAATAGAGACAGTAGATCTAGCTGGTCTGTCATAATACAATAGAGACAGTAGATCTAGCTGTTCTGTCATAATATAATAGAGACAGTAGATCTAGCTGGTCTGTCATATTATAATAGAGACAGTAGATCTAGCTGGTATGTCATAATATTATAGAGACAGTAGATCTAGCTGGTCTGTCATAATATAATAGAGACAGTAGATCTAGCTGGTCTGTCATAATATAATAGAGACAGTAGATCTAGCTGGTCTGTCATAATATAATAGAGACAGTAGATCTAGCTGGTCTGTCATAATATAATAGAGACAGTAGATCTAGCTGGTCTGTCATAATATAATAGAGACAGTAGATCTAGCTGGTCTGTCATAATATAATAGAGACAGTAGATCTAGCTGGTCTGTCATAATATAATAGAGACAGTAGATCTAGCTGGTCTGTCATAATATAATAGAGACAGTAGATCTAGCTGGTCTGTCATAATATAATAGAGACAGTAGATCTAGCTGGTCTGTCATAATATAATAGGGACAGTAGATCTAGCTGGTCTGTCATAATATAATAGAGACAGTAGATCTAGCTGGTCTGTCATAATATAATAGAGACAGTAGATCTAGCTGGTCTGTCATAATATAATAGAGACAGTAGATCTAGCTGGTCTGTCATAATATAATAGAGACAGTAGATCTAGCTGGTCTGTCAAAATATAATAGAGACAGTAGATCTAGCTGGTCTGTCATAATATAATAGAGACAGTAGATCTAGCTGGTCTGTCATAATATAATAGAGACAGTAGATCTAGCTGGTCTGTCATAATATAATAGAGACAGTAGATCTAGCTGGTATGTCATAATATAATAGAGACAGTAGATCTAGCTGGTCTGTCATAATATAATAGAGACAGTAGATCTAGCTGGTCTGTCATAATATAATAGAGACAGTAGATCTAGCTGGTCTGTCATAATATAATAGAGACAGTAGATCTAGCTGGTCTGTCATAATATAATAGAGACAGTAGATCTAGCTGGTCTGTCATAATATAATAGAGACAGTAGATCTAGCTGGTCTGTCATAATATAATAGAGACAGTAGATCTAGCTGGTCTGTCATAATATAATAGAGACAGTAGATCTAGCTGGTCTGTCATAATATAATAGAGACAGTAGATCTAGCTGGTCTGTCATAATATTATAGGGACAGTAGATCTAGCTGGTCTGTCATAATATAATAGAGACAGTAGATCTAGCTGGTCTGTCATAATATAATAGAGACAGTAGATCTACCTGGTCTGTCATAATATAATAGAGACAGTAGATCTAGCTGGTCTGTCATAATATAATAGAGACAGTGTATCTACCAGGTCTGTCATAATATAACAGAGACAGTATATCTAGCTGGTCTGTCATAATATAATAGAGACAGTAGATCTACCTGGTCTGTCATAATATAATAGAGACAGTAGATCTAGCTGGTCTGTCATAATATAATAGAGACAGTAGATCTAGCAGGTCTGTCATAATATAATAGAGACAGTGTATCTACCAGGTCTGTCATAATATAATAGAGACAGTAGATCTAGCTGGTCTGTCATAATATAACAGAGACAGTAGATCTAGCTGGTCTGTCATAATATAATAGACAGTAGATCTAGCTGGTCTGTCATAATATAATAGACACAGTAGATCTAGCTGGTCTGTCATAATATAATAGAGACAGTAGATCTAGCTGGTCTGTCATAATATAATAGAGACAGTGTATCTAGCTGGTCTGTCATAATATAACAGAGACAGTAGATCTAGCTGGTCTGTCATAATATAATAGAGACAGTAGATCTAGCTGGTCTGTCAAAATATAATAGAGACAGTAGATCTAGCTGGTCTGTCATAATATAATAGAGACAGTAGATCTAGCTGGTCTGTCATATTATAATAGAGACAGTAGATCTAGCTGGTATGTCATAATATAATAGAGACAGTAGATCTAGCTGGTCTGTCATAATATAATAGAGACAGTAGATCTAGCTGGTCTGTCATATTATAATAGAGACAGTAGATCTAGCTGGTATGTCATAATATTATAGGGACAGTAGATCTAGCTGGTCTGTCATAATATAATAGAGACAGTAGATCTAGCTGGTCTGTCATAATATAATAGAGACAGTAGATCTAGCTGGTCTGTCATATTATAATAGAGACAGTAGATCTAGCTGGTATGTCATAATATTATAGGGACAGTAGATCTAGCTGGTCTGTCATAATATAATAGAGACAGTAGATCTAGCTGGTCTGTCATAATATAATAGAGACAGTAGATCTACCTGGTCTGTCATAGTATAATAGAGACAGTAGATCTAGCTGGTCCGTCATAGTACAATAGAGACATAGAGACAGTAGATCTAGCTGGTCTGTCATAATATAATAGGGACAGTAGATCTAGCTGGTCTGTCATAATATAATAGAGACAGTAGATCTAGCTGGTCTGTCAAAATATAATAGAGACAGTAGATCTAGCTGGTCTGTCATAATATAATAGGGACAGTAGATCTAGCTGGTCTGTCATAATATAATAGATCTAGCTGGTCTGTCATAATATAATAGAGACAGTGATCTACCTGGTCTGTCATAATATAATAGAGACAGTAGATCTAGCTGGTCTGTCATAGTATAATAGAGACAGTAGATCTAGCTGGTCTGTCATAATATAATAGAGACAGTGTATCTACCAGGTCTGTCATAATATAATAGAGACAGTAGATCTAGCTGGTCTGTCATAATATAATAGAGACAGTGTATCTACCAGGTCTGTCATAATATAATAGAGACAGTGTATCTACCAGGTCTGTCATAATATAACAGAGACAGTAGATATAGCTGGTCTGTCATAATATAACAGAGACAGTAGATCTACCCGGTATGTCAAAATATAATAGAGACAGTAGATCTAGCTGTTCTGTCATAATATAATAGAGACAGTAGATCTAGCTGGTCTGTCATAATATAATAGGGACAGTAGATCTAGCTGGTCTGTCATAATATAATAGAGACAGTGTATCTACCAGGTCTGTCATAATATAACAGAGACAGTAGATCTAGCTGGTCTGTCATAATATAACAGAGACAGTAGATCTACCCGGTATGTCAAAATA
>NW_026286303.1:0-7085 GCF_023373465.1 Oncorhynchus keta | reverse complement strand
GGGATAGAGGTGGAGACGGGGTACTCACTCAACTCACAGAGTAATGACTTCCAGACCTCTGGTTCTCTCCACTTCCCCTGCAGTTCCCCGGCTCTGTGATGGGATGGTAATTAGGAGCGACGGCTGGGCATTCAGGACAGTGTAAACCCAGCCCTGGTCCTGCCTGTCAGACAGACACATGGACAGCCCCTCACTGAAGGACCCCCACAGCTGGCCCCTGTAGCAGCACTGTGACAGCAGCTAGCCAGACACACCGTGAATTCACCAAAGTTAATAGAATGGTAGGGAAAAAGCAGAGAGTCAGATAGAGAGACAGACAGACAGAGAGACAGACAGACAGACAGACAGACAGACAGACAGACAGACAGACAGACAGACAGACAGACAGACAGACAGACAGACAGACAGACAGACAGACAGACAGACAGACACCAAAAGGCAGCCGGCCTACAAAAGGCAAGAGGCCTCCTGCGGGCCTGGGCTGGGATTAAAAATAAAAATAAATTACTGAAAAATATAGGACAAGACACACATCACGACAAGAGAGACAACACAACACTACAAAAAGAGAGACCTATGACAACAACATAGCATGGCAGCAAAACAACTTAAACACCATGGTAGCAACACAACGCTGGCAGCAAAACAGCAACACCATGGTAGCAACACAACATGGCAGCAAAACAACTTAAACACCATGGTAGCAACACAACATGGCGGCAAAACAACTTAAACACCATGGTAGCAACACAACATGGCAGCAAAACAACAAACACCATGGTAGCAACACAACATGGCAGCAAAACAACTTAAACACCATGGTAGCAACACAACATGGCAGCAGCACAAAACATGGTACAAACATTATTGGGCAGAGACAAGAGCTCAAAGGGCACAAATGGCAAGAAGGTTCCAGACCATTTACTCTGAGAATGTTGCGTGATTAGAGTGAATAGGATGTCCTTAAAACCATTGTCAAATGTGGTCTTCTCAATAGAACTATGTCACTTTTCCGTGGGCAGAACTGTGCTAACTTCAAATGTCAACTGACAAGCTAGCTAGTGGTTGCAGGTTCGTGTGTGATAACATTTGCTTATAAATGAAATCTGCGGAATACAAAAACTAAATTGAGCCTATATATATATATTGTCACGCGTTCTGACCATAGTTCTTTGTGTTTTCCTTGTTTTAGTGTTGGTCAGGGCGTGAGCTGGGTGGGCATTCTATGTTGTGTATCTAGTTTGTCGTTTCTATGTATGGCCTGATGTGGTTCTCAATCAGAGGCAGGTGAAGAAAACCGTTACATATATATATCAACTAACAAAGCTAACAGACTGAAATTCAATTTCTACCCTCCCCACAAAAAATCTGGTCAGTTTTTCATGGTGTATTTCTGACTCTTCCCCTATAAACTGCCATAGAAACAACCCTCTCAACATTAATTGACCAGGTGAGAGGAATAGAAAGCCATGGATCTGGAGATGAAAATGACGAGGGTATCAAGTTGATCTTGATTGGTCTAGAATGTGGAAATATCACCCTAATGTTACCACCTCCCAACACTGAAATATGGAAGACACAATCAAGAACTGGTCAAAACTAGCAACGGTCACCACAAACTAACGTTGTCATTTAATCAACAGACACATTAGCGTTGTACTATCGTAGAGAACATGATTCATAATGACATTGGCTAAAGAAAGCTAGGTTTAGACATGGGTTTTATTAATAGCCCTCTTTAATGTACCTGTATTTCACTACAGTCTAGAGCAGTGAGTGAACCTTACATCATACAATACATTACTACACTATATTTGACAAATGTACAATATTAATGAAATGTGTGTGTGTGTGTGTGTGTCTCTTCACAGTCTGCCTTGTGCCGTGAGGTGTTGTTTAACTGCTCGCTTGAGTTACTTCTTGTGGAAGAGTTCCATGTCGTCATGGCTCTATGTAGTACTCGGCTTTTCCCCAATAGTCTGTTCTGGACTTAGGACTGTGACGAGGCCCCTGGTGGTATGTCTTGTGGTGTATGTATGGGTGTCTGAGTTGTGTGTTAGCTGTTTGAACAGACATATCAGTGCTTTCAAAACCCCTCACAAAGGACAGTGGTGATGCAGTCAATCGCTCCTCTACTTTGATCCATGGATGTTATTGATATCGGCCATTAGTGTACATCTAAGGGCCAGCTGTGATTTTCTGTCTGGGCCAACTGTAATTTGCCTATGTCTTTCTTTGCAGCACTAAACCATATAACTGGTCAGTAGTCCAGGTGGGATAAAACTGAAGTCTGTAGGATTGTTTTTCTCCCCATCTTAGAAAGCAGAGCAGAGTTTTATCATGGACAGACCTCTCCCCATCTTAGAAAGCAGAACAGAGTTTTATCATGGACAGACCTCTCCCCATCTTAGAAAGCAGAGCAGAGTTTTATCATGGACAGACCTCTCCCCATCTTAGAAAGCAGAACAGAGTTTTATCATGGACAGACCTCTCCCCATCTTAGAAAGCAGAACAGAGATTTTATCATGGACAGACCTCTCCCCATCTTAGAAAGCAGAACAGAGTTTTATCATGGACAGACCTCTCCCCATCTTAGAAAGCAGAACAGAGTTGTATCATGGACAGACCTCTCCCCATCTTAGAAAGCAGAGCAGAGTTGTATCATGGACAGACCTCTCCCCATCTTAGAAAGCAGAGCAGAGTTTTATCATGGACAAACCTCTCCCCATCTTAGAAAGCAGAACAGAGTTTTATCATGGACAGACCTCTCCCCATCTTAGAAAGCAGAACAGAGTTTTATCATGGACAAACCTCTCCCCATCTTAGAAAGCAGAGCAGAGTTGTATCATGGACAAACCTCTCCCCATCTTAGAAAGCAGAGCAGAGTTGTATCATGGACAGACCTCTCCCCATCTTAGAAAGCAGAGCAGAGTTTTATCATGGACAAACCTCTCCCCATCTTAGAAAGCAGAGCAGAGTTGTATCATGGACAGACCTCTCCCCATCTTAGAAAGCAGAACAGAGTTTTATCATGGACAGACCTCTCCCCATCTTAGAAAGCAGAACAGAGTTTTATCATGGACAGACCTCTCCCCATCTTAGAAAGCAGAACAGAGTTTTCAGACTTCGGTTCGGTTGGAGCGGCGGTCGCATTCGCGCCCACCGCTCTGCAGGTTGTATAACTTTTTCATTACATTTCATTATAGTACAACGGTTGATTTGTCTAATCTTAGCAATTCTTCTTAGCTAGCTACATAGCCGTCCTTGTATCCAGAGATAATTGCATAATTATCGTTTTCGTCGCCCTAACGTGGCCTTCACTGCTATTCGCCCAGGAGCTGGCTAACGCTAGCTAACGCACACAGATTAGCATCACTGTAGTGCTATTCACTCAACTGTACGACTTGATTGGTTTACTGTTAGCTAGCTACATAATCTTAGCCATTCTTCTTGGCTAGCTACATAGCCGTCCTTGTATCAGAGATAATTGCATAATTATCGTATTTCGTGTTTAAAATCGCCCTAACGTAGCCTTCACTGCTATTCGCCCAGGAGCTAGCAACGCTAGCTAACGCACACAGATTAGCATCACTGTAGTGCTATTCACTCAACTGTACGACTTGATTAGTTCAGTGTTAGCTAGCTACATAGCTGTCTTTGTTTCCAAGATAATTGTGTAGTTTAGTGTGTGTAGCCTTGGGTGATTATCTTAATTCACTGAGGTTCGCTAGCCAGCTATTGTCGTTCTTTTAACTCAGCGTAACGTAAACAACACTGCTAGCTAGCCAGCTGGCCCAGAATAGCAGCACTGTAGAAATTATTACACTCAGGAACGACTTGATTAGTGTAGTGTCAACAACACAGCTACTGCCAGCTAGCCTACTTTAGCAGTACTGTATCTTTTAATCATTTTGTCAATAAGATTCTTGCTACGTAAGCCTAACTTTCTGAACATTCGAGACGTGTAGTCCGCTTGTCATTCAATTCCTTGCATTAGCGTAGCCTTTTCTGTAGCCTGTCAACTATGTGTCTGTCTATCCCTGTTCTCTCCTCTCTGCAGACCATACAAACACTCCACACCGCGTGGCCGCGACCACCTAACCTGGTGGTCCCAGCGCGTACGACCCACGTGGGTTCAGGTCTCCGGTAGCCTCTGGAACTGCCAATCTGCGGCCAACAGGCAGAGTTCATCTCAGCCTATGCCTCCCTCCAGTCCCTTGACTTCTTGGCACTGACGGACATGGATCACCACAGATAACACTGCTACTCCTACTGCTCTCTCCTCGTCCGCCCGTGTTCTCGCACACCCCGAGAGCTTCTGGTCAGGCGGGGGTGGTGGCACGGGATCCTCATCTCTCCCCAAGTGGTCTTTCTCTCTTTCTCCCTTACCCATCTGTCTATTGCCTCCTTTGAATTCCATGCTGTCACAGTTACCAGCCCTTTCAAGCAACATCCATATCATTTATCGCCCTCCAGGTTCCTTGGAGAGTTCATCAATAGGCTTGATGCAGCATTAAGCTCCTTCCTGAGACTGACTCACCTCTCACAGTTCTGGGCGACTTTAACTTGCTCCCCGTCTACCTTTGACTCATTCCTCTCTGCCTCCTTCTTTCCACTCCTCTCCTCTTTTGACCTCACCCTCTCACCTTCCCCCTACTCACAAGGCAGGCAATACGCTTGACCTCATCTTTACTAGATGCTGTTCTTCCACTAACCTCATTGCAACTCCCTCCAAGTCTCCGACCACTACCTTGTATCCTTTTCCCTCTCGCTCTCATCCAACACTTCCCACACTGCCCCTACTCGGATGGTATCGCGCCGTCCCAACCTTCGCTCTCTCTCCCCGCTACTCTCTCCTCTTCCATCCTATCTTCTCTTCCCTCTGCTCAAACTTTCTCCAACCTATCTCCTGATTCTGCCTCCTCAACCCTCCTCTCCTCCCTTACTGCATCCTTTGACTCCCTATGTCCCCTATCCTCCAGGCCGGCTCGGTCCTCCCTCCCGCTCCGTGGCTCGACGACTCATTGCGAGCTCACAGAACAGGGCTCCGGGCAGCCGAGCGGAAATGGAGGAAAACTCGCCTCCCTGCGGACCTGGCATCCTTTCACTCCCTCCTCTCTACATTTTCCTCCTCTGTCTCTGCTGCTAAAGCCACTTTCTACCATTCTAAGTTCCAAGCATCTGCCTCTAACCCTAGGAAGCTCTTTGCCACCTTCTCCTCCCTCCTGAATCCTCCCCCCTCCCTCCTCCCTCTCTGCAGATGACTTCGTCAACCATTTTGAAAAGAAGGTCGATGACATCCGATCCTCGTTTGCTAAGTCAAACGACACCGCTGGTTCTGCTCACACTGCCCTACCCTATGCTCTGACCTCTTTCTCCCTCTCTCTCCAGATGAAATCTCGCGTCTTGTGACGGCCGGCCGCCCAACAACCTGCCCGCTTGACCCTATCCCCTCCTCTCTTCTCCAGACCATTTCCGGAGACCTTCTCCCTTACCTCACCTCGCTCATCAACTCATCCCTGACCGCTGGCTACGTCCCTCCCGTCTTCAAGAGAGCGAGAGTTGCACCCCTTCTGAAAAAACCTACACTCGATCCCTCCGATGTCAACAACTACAGACCAGTATCCCTTCTCTCTTTTCTCTCCAAAACTCTTGAGCGTGCCGTCCTTGGCCAGCTCTACCGCTATCTCTCTCAGAATGACCTTCTTGATCCAAACCAGTCAGGTTTCAAGACTAGTCATTCAACTGAGACTGCTCTTCTCTGTATCACGGAGGCGCTCCGCACTGCTAAAGCTAACTCTCTCTCCTCTGCTCTCATCCTTCTAGACCTATCGGCTGCCTTCGATACTGTGAACCATCAGATCCTCCTCTCCACCCTCTCCGAGTTGGGCATCTCCCGGCGCGGCCCACGCTTGGATTGCGTCCTACCTGACAGGTCGCTCCTACCAGGTGGCGTGGCGAGAATCTGTCTCCTCACCACGCGCTCTCACCACTGGTGTCCCCCAGGGCTCTGTTCTAGGCCCTCTCTTATTCTCGCTATACACCAAGTCACTTGGCTCTGTCATAACCTCACATGGTCTCTCCTATCATTGCTATGCAGACGACACACAATTAATCTTCCTTTCCCCCTTCTGATGACCAGGTGGCGAATCGCATCTCTGCATGTCTGGCAGACATATCAGTGTGGATGACGGATCACCACCTCAAGCTGAACCTCAGCAAGACGGAGCTCCTCTTCCTCCCGGGGAAGGACTGCCCGTTCCATGATCTCGCCATCACGGTTGACAACTCCATTGTGTCCTCCTCCCAGAGCGCTAAGAACCTTGGCGTGATCCTGGACAACACCCTGACGTTCTCAACTAACATCAAGGCGGTGTCCCGTTCCTGTAGGTTCATGCTCTACAACATCCGCAGAGTACGACCCTGCCTCACACAGGAAGCGGCGCAGGTCCTAATCCAGGCACTTGTCATCTCCCCGTCTTGATTACTGCAACTCGCTGTTGGCTGGGCTCCCTGCCTGTGCCATTAAACCCCTACAACTCATCCAGAACGCCGCAGCCCGTCTGGTGTTCAACCTTCCCAAGTTCTCTCACGTCACCCCGCTCCTCCGCTCTCTCCACTGGCTTCCAGTTGAAGCTCGCATCCGCTACAAGACCATGGTGCTCGCCTACGGAGCTGTGAGGGGAACGGCACCTCAGTACCTCCAGGCTCTGATCAGGCCCTACACCCAAACAAGGGCACTGCGTTCATCCACCTCTGGCCTGCTCGCCTCCCTACCACTGAGGAAGTACAGTTCCCGCTCAGCCCAGTCAAAACTGTTCGCTGCTCTGGCCCCCAATGGTGGAACAAACTCCCTCACGACGCCAGGACAGCGGAGTCAATCACCACCTTCCGGAGACACCTGAAACCCCACCTCTTCAAGGAATACCTAGGATAGGGTAAGTAAGGGTAGGTAATCCTTCTCCCCCCAACAAGATTTAGATGCAAGTGGCTGTTCCACTGGTTGTCATAAGGTGTATGCACCAATTTGTAAGTCGCTCTGGATAAGAGCGTCTGCTAAATGACTTAAATGTAAATGTAAATGT
>NW_026286302.1:0-21732 GCF_023373465.1 Oncorhynchus keta | reverse complement strand
AGAAGAAAGATAATAATGTAGATTGGGTGTCTTCATAATGTGTTAGTTAAACCACTATCTGTTTCAGCTGTCTTCATAATGTGTTAAACCACTATCTGTTTCAGCTGTCTTCATAATGTGTTAAACCACTATCTGTTTCAGCTGTCTTCATAATGTGTTAAACCACTATCTGTTTCAGCTGTCTTCATAATGTGTTAAACCACTATCTGTTTCAGCTGTCTTCATAATGTGTTAAACCACTATCTGTTTCAGCTGTCTTCATAATGTGTTAAACCACTATCTGTTTCAGCTGTCTTCATAATGTGTTAAACCACTATCTGTTTCAGCTGTCTTCATAATGTGTTAAACCACTATCTGTTTCAGCTGTCTTCATAATGTGTTAAACCACTATCTGTTTCAGCTGTCTTCATAATGTGTTAAACCACTATCTGTTTCAGCTGTCTTCATAATGTGTTAAACCACTATCTGTTTCAGCTGTCTTCATAATGTGTTAAACACTATCTATCTTCATAATGTTAAACCACTATCTGTATCAGCTGTCTTCATAATGTGTTAGTTAAACCACTATCTGTTTCAGCTGTCTTCATAATGTGTTAAACCACTATCTGTTTCAGCTGTCTTCATAATGTGTTAAACCACTATCTGTTTCAGCTGTCTTCATAATGTGTTAAACCACTATCTGTTTCAGCTGTCTTCATAATGTGTTAAACCACTATCTGTTTCAGCTGTCTTCATAATGTGTTAAACCACTATCTGTTAAACCACTATCTGTTTCAGCTGTCTTCATAATGTGTGTTAAACCACTATCTGTTTCAGCTGTCTTCCATAATGTCTTCATAATGTTAAACCACTATCTGTTTCAGCTGTCTTCATAATGTGTTAGTTAAACCACTATCTGTTTCAGCTATCTTCATAACGTGTTAAACCACTATCTGTTTCAGCTGTCTTCATAATGTGTTAAACCACTATCTGTTTCAGCTGTCTTCATAATGTGTTAAACCACTATCTGTTTCAGCTGTCTTCATAATGTGTTAAACCACTATCTGTTTCAGCTGTCTTCATAATGTGTTAAACCACTATCTGTATCAGCTGTCTTCACCACTATCTGTTTCAGCTGTCTTCATAATGTGTTAGTTAAACCACTATCTGTTTCAGCTGTCTTCATAATGTGTTAGTTAAACCACTATCTGTTTCAGCTGTCTTCATAATGTGTTAAACCACTATCTGTTTCAGCTGTCTTCATAATGTGTTAAACCACTATCTGTTTCAGCTGTCTTCATAATGTGTTAAACCACTATCTGTTTCAGCTGTCTTCATAATGTGTTAAACCACTATCTGTTTCAGCTGTCTTCATAATGTGTTAAACCACTATCTGTTTCAGCTGTCTTCATAATGTGTTAAACCACTATCTGTTTCAGCTGTCTTCATAATGTGTTAAACCACTATCTGTTTCAGCTGTTTCTGTCTCATAATGTGTTAAACCACTATCTGTTTCAGCTGTCTTCATAATGTGTTAAACCACTATCTGTTTCAGCTGTCTTCTTCATAATGTGTTAAACCACTATCTGTTTCAGCTGTCTTCATAATGTGTTAGACCACTATCTGTTTCAGCTGTCTTCATAATGTGTCAGTTAAACCACTATCTGTTTCAGCTGTCTTCATAATGTGTTAGACCACTATCTGTTTCAGCTGTCTTCATAATGTGTTAACCACTATCTGTTTCAGCTGTCTTCATAATGTGTCAAACCACTATCTGTTTCAGTGTCTTCATAATGTGTTAAAACCACTATCTGTTTCAGCTGTCTTCATAATGTGTTAAACCACTATCTGTTTCAGCTGTCTTCATAATGTGTTAAACCACTATCTGTTTCAGCTGTCTTCATAATGTTAAACCACTATCTGTTTCAGCTGTCTTCATAATGTGTTAAACCACTATCTGTTTCAGCTGTCTTCATAATGTGTTAAACCACTATCTGTTTCAGCTGTCTTCATAATGTGTTAAACCACTATCTGTTTCAGCTGTCTTCATAATGTGTTAAACCACTATCTGTTTCAGCTGTCTTCATAATGTGTTAAACCACTATCTGTTTCAGCTGTCTTCATAATGTGTTAGTTAAACCACTATCTGTTTCAGCTGTCTTCATAATGTGTTAAACCACTATCTGTTTCAGCTGTCTTCATAATGTGTTAAACCACTATCTGTTTCAGCTGTCTTCATAATGTGTTAAACCACTATCTGTTTCAGCTGTCTTCATAATGTGTTAAACCACTATCTGTTTCAGCTGTCTTCATAATGTGTTAAACCACTATCTGTTTCAGCTGTCTTCATAATGTGGTAAACCACTATCTGTTTCAGCTGTCTTCATAATGTGTTAAACCACTATGTGTTTCAGCTGTCTTCATAATGTGTTAGTTAAACCACTATCTGTTTCAGCTGTCTTCATAATGTGTTAGTTAAACCACTATCTGTTTCAGCTGTCTTCATAATGTGTTAGTTAAACCACTATCTGTTTCAGCTGTCTTCATAATGTGTTAAACCACTATCTGTTTCAGCTGTCTTCATAATGTGTTAGTTTATCACCATAATTATAGAATTGTAATGTTGTACCAAGAAAAACATTGTTGTTGTTGTTGTTGTTGTTGTGGTTGTGGTTGTGGGGTTGATGTTGTTGCTGTGGTGTAGTCTAGAGCGATTTTCTAGGTTAGCTAGCCAGCTATTGTCGTTCTTTAACGCAACGTAACGTAATCAACACTGCTAGCTAGCCAGCTAGCCCCCGAATAGCAGCACTGTAGAAACTATTACACTCAACGGAACGACTTGATTAGTGTAGTGTCAACAACGCAGCCACTGCCAGCTAGCCTACAAAGTCAACAACGCAGCCACTGCCAGCTAGCCTACTTCAGCAGTACTGTATCATTTTAATCATTTTAGTCAATACGATTCTTGCTACGTAAGCTTAACTTTCTGAACATTCGAGACGTGTAGTCCACTTGTCATTCCAATCTCCTTTGCATTAGCGTAGCCTCTTCTGTAGCCTGTCAACTATGTGTCTGTCTATCCCTGTTCTCTCCTCTCTGCACAGACCATACAAACGCTCCACACCGCGTGGCCGCGGCCACCCTAATCTGGTGGTCCCAGCGCGCACGACCCACGTGGAGTTCCAGGTCTCCGGTAGCCTCTGGAACTGCCGATCTGCGGCCAACAAGGCAGAGTTCATCTCAGCCTATGCCTCCCTCCAGTCCCTCGACTTCTTGGCACTGACGGAAACATGGATCACCACAGATAACACTGCCACTCCTACTGCTCTCTCTTCGTCCGCCCACGTGTTCTCGCACACCCCGAGAGCTTCTGGTCAGCGGGTGGTGGCACCGGGATCCTCATCTCTCCCAAGTGGTCATTCTCTCTTTCTCCCCTTACCCATCTGTCTATCGCCTCCTTTGAATTCCATGCTGTCACAGTTACCAGCCCTTTCAAGCTTAACATCCTTATCATTTATCGCCCTCCAGGTTCCCTCGGAGAGTTCATCAATGAGCTTGATGCCTTGATAAGCTCCTTTCCTGAGGACGGCTCGCCTCTCACAGTTCTGGGCGACTTTAACTTCCCCACGTCTACCTTTGACTCATTCCTCTCTGCCTCCTTCTTTCCACCTCACCCTCTCACCTTCCCCCCCTACTCACAAGGCAGGCAATACGCTCGACCTCATCTTTACTAGATGCTGTTCTTCCACTAACCTCATTGCAACTCCCCTCCAAGTCTCCTACCACTACCTTGTATCCTTTTCCCTCTCGCTCTCATCCAACACTTCCCACACTGCCCCTACTCGGATGGTATCGCGCCGTCCCAACCTTCGCTCTCTCTCCCCCGCTACTCTCTCCTCTTCCATCCTATCATCTCTTCCCTCTGCTCAAACCTTCTCCAACCTATCTCCTGATTCTGCCTCCTCAACCCTCCTCTCCTCACTTTCTGCATCCTTTGACTCTCTATGCCCCCTATCCTCCAGGCCGGCTCGGTCCTCCCCTCCCGCTCCGTGGCTCGATGACTCATTGCGAGCTCACAGAACAGGGCTCCGGGCAGCCGAGCGGAAATGGAGGAAAACTCGCCTCCCTGCGGACCTGGCATCCTTTCGCTCCCTCCTCTCTACATTTTCCTCTTCTGTCTCTGCTGCTAAAGCCACTTTCTACCACTCTAAATTCCAAGCTTCTGCCTCTAACCCTAGGAAGCTCTTTGCCACCTTCTCCTCCCTCCTGAATCCCCCCCCCCCCCCCCCCCTCCTCCCTCTCTGCAGATGACTTCGTCAACCATTTTGAAAAGAAGGTCGACGACATCCGATCCTTGTTTGCTAAGTCAAACGACACCGCTGGTTCTGCTCACACTGCCCTACCCTGTGCTCTGACCTCTTTCTCCCCTCTCTCTCCAGATGAAATCTCGCGTCTTGTGACGGCCGGCCGCCCAACAACCTGCCCGCTTGACCCTATCCCCTCCTCTCTTCTCCAGACCATTTCCGGAGACCTTCTCCCTTACCTCACCTCGCTCATCAACTCATCCCTGACCGCTGGCTACGTCCCTTCCGTCTTCAAGAGAGCGAGAGTTGCACCCCTTCTGAAAAACCTACACTCGATCCCTCCGATGTCAACAACTACAGACCAGTATCCCTTCTTTCTTTTCTCTCCAAAACTCTTGAACGTGCCGTCCTTGGCCAGCTCTCCCGCTATCTCTCTCAGAATGACCTTCTTGATCCAAATCAGTCAGGTTTCAAGACTAGTCATTCAACTGAGACTGCTCTTCTCTGTATCACGGAGGCGTTCCGCACCGCTAAAGCTAACTCTCTCTCCTCTGCTCTCATCCTTCTAGACCTATCGGCTGCCTTCGATACTGTGAACCATCAGATCCTCCTCTCCACCCTCTCCGAGTTGGGCATCTCCGGCGCAGCCCACGCTTGATTGCGTCCTACCTGACAGGTCGCTCCTACCAGGTGGCGTGGCCACCACGCGCTCTCACCACTGGTGTCCCCCAGGGCTCTGTTCTAGGCCCTCTCCTATTCTCGCTATACACCAAGTCACTTGGCTCTGTCATAACCTCACATGGTCTCTCCTATCATTGCTATGCAGACGACACACAATTAATCTTCTCCTTTCCCCCTTCTGATGACCAGGTGGCGAATCTCATCTCTGCATGTCTGGCAGACATATCAGTGTGGATGACGGATCACCACCTCAAGCTGAACCTCGGCAAGACGGAGCTGCTCTTCCTCCCGGGAAGGACTGCCCGTTCCATGATCTCGCCATCACGGTTGACAACTCCATTGTGTCCTCCTCCCAGAGCGCTAAGAACCTTGGCGTGATCCTGGACAACACCCTGTCGTTCTCAACTAACATCAAGGCGGTGGCCCGTTCCTGTAGGTTCATGCTCTACAACATCCGCAGAGTACGACCCTGCCTCACACAGGAAGCGGCGCAGGTCCTAATCCAGGCACTTGTCATCTCCCGTCTGGATTACTGCAACTCGCTGTTGGCTGGGCTCCCTGCCTGTGCCATTAAACCCCTACAACTCATCCAGAACGCCGCAGCCCGTCTGGTGTTCAACCTTCCCAAGTTCTCCCACGTCACCCCGCTCCTCCGCTCTCTCCACTGGCTTCCAGTTGAAGCTCGCATCCGCTACAAGACCATGGTGCTTGCCTACGGAGCTGTGAGGGGAACGGCACCTCAGTACCTCCAGGCTCTGATCAGGCCCTACACCCAAACAAGGGCACTGCGTTCATCCACCTCTGGCCTGCTCGCCTCCCTACCACTGAGGTAGTACAGTTCCCGCTCAGCCCAGTCAAAACTGTTTGCTGCTCTGGCTCCCCAATGGTGGAACAAACTCCCTCACGACGCCAGGACAGCGGAGTCAATCACCACCTTCCGGAGACACCTGAAACCCCACCTCTTTAAGGAATACCTAGGATAGGATAAGTAATCCTTCTCACCCCCCTTTTAAGATTTAGATGCACTATTGTAAAGTGACTGTTCCACTGGATGTCATAAGGTGAATGCACCACTTTGTAAGTCGCTCTGGATAAGAGCGTCTGCTAAATGACTTAAATGTAATGTAAATGTGGTTGTTGTTGTTGTGGTGGATGTTGTTGTGGTTGAGGTTGTGGGGTTGATGTTGTTGTTGTGGTTGTTGTTGTGGATGTTGTTGTTGTTGAGGATGTTGTTATTGTAGTTGTTGTTGTGGATGTTGTTGTTGTTGTTGTTGTGGTTGTTGTTGTGGTAATTGTTGTTGTTATGGTTGCAGTTGTTGTTGTTGTGTTTGTTGAAAGCCAACTCTGCCTTTCAGTGGTAACTAAAGCTTGCTGTTTGTACTGCTATCATATGACAGCCTCTCCCCATGCTCAACAATGGCTGATTGGTTTCTCTTGTCTTACTAACTTGGGGCATTTCATGTGGCACAATAACTGTGTGTATCTGTGGCTCTCTGTTTGTGTCAGTGGTTAGTACTTAAGGCTTCTGCTTCTTTGGCTGTCATATGACTGCCTCTCCCCATTCTTAACAACAGCCCCAGCAGCAACCAGAGCCAGCTGACAGCAACCAGAGCCAGCAGACACCAAGCAGAGCCAGCAGACACCAAGCAGAGCCAGCAGACACCAAGCAGAGCTAACAGACACCAAGCAGAGCCAGCAGACACCAAACAGAGCAAAGAGACACCAATCAGAGCCAGCACACAGCAAGCAGAGCCAACAGACACCAAGCAGAGCCAACAGACACCAAGCAGAGCCAGCAGACACCAAGCAGAGCCAACAGACACCAAGAAGAGCCAGCAGACACCAAGCAGAGCCAGCACACAGCAAGCAGAGCCAACAGACACCAAGCAGAGCCAGCACACAGCAAGCAGAGCCAACAGACACCAAGCAGAGCCAACAGACACCAAGCAGAGCCAGCAGACACCAAGCAGAGCCGGCACACACCAAGCAGAGCCAACAGACACCAAGCAGAGCCAGCAGACACCAAGCAGAGCCAACAGACACCAAGCAGAGCCAGAAGACACCAAGCAGAGCCAACAGACACCAAGCAGAGCCAGCAGACACCAAGCAGAACCAGCAGACACCAAACAGAGCCAACAGACACCAAGCAGAGCCAGCACACACCAAGCAGAGCCAACAGACACCAAGCAGAGCCAGCAGACACCAAGCAGAGCCAGCAGACACCAAGCAGAGCCAACAGACACCAAGCAGAGCCAGCAGACACCAAGCAGAGCCAACAGACACCAAGCAGAGCCGGCAGACACCAAGCAGAGCCAGCAGACACCAAGCAGCAGAGCCAACAGACACCAAGCAGAGCCAACAGACACCACGCAGAGTCAGCAGACACCAAGCAGAGCCAGCAGACACCAAGCAGAGCCAGCAGACACCAAGCAGAGCCAACAGACACCAAGCAGAGCCAGCAGACACCAAGCAGAGCCAACAGACACCAAGCAGAGCCAGCAGACACCAAGCAGAGCCAACAGACATCAAGCAGAGCCAACAGACACCAAGCAGAGCAAGCAGACACCAAGCAGAGCCAGCAGACACCAAGCAGAGCCATCACACACCAAGCAGAGCCAACAGACACCAAGCAGAGCCAGCAGACACCAAGCAGAGCCAGCAGACACCAAGCAGAGCCAACACACAGCAAGCAGAGCCAGCAGACACCAAGCAGAGCCAGCAGACACCAAGCAGAGCCAGCAGACACCAAGCAGAGCCAGCAGACACCAAGCAGAGCCAACAGACACCAAGCAGAGCCAGCACACAGCAAGCAGAACCAGCAGACACCAAGCAGAGCCAACAGACACCAAGCAGAGCCAGCAGACACCAAGCAGAGCCAACAGACACCAAGCAGAGCCAGCACACAGCAAGCAGAACCAGCAGACACCAATCAGAGCCAGCAGACACCAAGCAGAGCCAACAGACACCAAGCAGAGCCAGCAGACACCAAGCAGAGCCAACAGACACCAAGCAGAGCCAGCAGACACCAAGCAGAGCCAGCAGAGCTAAAAGCCTATCCCCCCTTCGGATGTGACAATGAGCTACTCGCTATCTGATCTTCAGAAACATATCCAGGCCTGAGCACTAAGAAAACAGTCCTGCGATCCAGACAGACAGAGTCAGAGGGTGTTGGTCATGTGGTGTATCGAGGCCCTGCGATAGCATCCTGTCTATGATACCTCTTCAAAGAGTATCTGTATTAATCCTACAGCACAGCCTTTACACAACCTACAGCCTGGGGTGGTCTAGTGGTTACTGGCGCTGCCTTCAGAACAGATACATGCCAGGTTTGAATCCCAACCCACACCCTTCTAATGCGTCCTCTCTACCTTCACTTCCCGTCTCTCTTCACTGCCTCTGGGCTGTTAGAACGGACATTGGACAATACATTATCCGTTATATGTACTGTATGTATCCCCTTAAAGACAAACATGTTCAGTCAGTTACCTGGTGTTGAGTACCGGGAGAAGGAGCCTGGTGTTGAGTACCAGGGAGAAGGA
Organism: Oncorhynchus keta; assembly: GCF_023373465.1. NCBI lineage: Eukaryota > Metazoa > Chordata > Actinopteri > Salmoniformes > Salmonidae > Oncorhynchus > Oncorhynchus keta. The sequence goes on along the minus strand of NW_026286302.1, from coordinate 13,229 downwards.
GCCTGGTGTTGAGTACCGGAGACGGAGCCTGGTCAGTTACCTGGTGTTGAGTACCGGGAGAAGGAGCCTGGTGTTGAGTACTGGGAGAAGGAGCCTGGTGTTGAGTACTGGGAGAAGGAGCCTGGTCAGTTACCTGGTGTTGAGTACCGGGAGAAGGAGCCTGGTGTTGAGTACCGGGAGAAGAAGCCTGGTCAGTTACCTGGTGTTGAGTACCGGGAGAAGGAGCCTGGTGTTGAGTACTGGGAGAAGGAGCCTGGTGTTGAGTACTGGGAGAAGGAGCCTGGTCAGTTACCTGGTGTTGAGTACCGGGAGAAGGAGCCTGGTGTTGAGTACTGGGAGAAGGAGCCTGGTGTTGAGTACTGGGAGAAGGAGCCTGGTCAGTTACCTGGTGTTGAGTACCGGGAGAAGGAGCCTGGTGTTGAGTACCGGGAGAAGGAGCCTGGTCAGTTACCTGGTGTTGAGTACCGGGAGAAGGAGCCTGGTGTTGAGTACTGGGAGAAGGAGCCTGGTCAGTTACCTGGTGTTGAGTACCGGGAGAAGGAGCCTGGTGTTGAGTACTGGGAGAAGGAGCCTGGTCAGTTACCTGGTGTTGAGTACTGGGAGAAGGAGCCTGGTGTTGAGTACCGGGAGAAGGAGCCTGGTGTTGAGTACTGGGAGAAGGAGCCTGGTCAGTTACCTGGTGTTGAGTACCGGGAGAAGGAGCCTGGTGTTGAGTACTGGGAGAAGGAGCCTGGTCAGTTACCTGGTGTTGAGTACCGGGAGAAGGAGCCTGGTGTTGAGTACTGGGAGAAGGAGCCTGGTCAGTTACCTGGTGTTGAGTACCGGGAGAAGGAGCCTGGTGTTGAGTACCGGGAGAAGGAGCCTGGTGTTGAGTACTGGGAGAAGGAGCCTGGTCAGTTACCTGGTGTTGAGTACCGGGAGAAGGAGCCTGGTGTTGAGTACCGGGAGAAGGAGCCTGGTGTTGAGTACTGGGAGAAGGAGCCTGGTGTTGAGTACCGGGAGAAGGAGCCTGGTGTTGAGTACTGGGAGAAGGAGCCTGGTCAGTTACCTGGTGTTGAGTACCGGGAGAAGGAGCCTGGTGTTGAGTACCGGGAGAAGGAGCCTGGTGTTGAGTACTGGGAGAAGGAGCCTGGTGTTGAGTACTGGGGGAAGGAGCCTGGTGTTGAGTACCGGGAGAAGGAGCCTGGTCAGTTACCTGGTGTTGAGTACCGGGAGAAGGAGCCTGGTGTTGAGTACTGGGAGAAGGAGCCTGGTGTTGAGTACCGGGAGAAGGAGCCTGGTCAGTTACCTGGTGTTGAGTACCGGGAGAAGGAGCCTGGTGTTGAGTACTGGGAGAAGGAGCCTGGTCAGTTACCTGGTGTTGAGTACCGGGAGAAGGAGCCTGGTGTTGAGTACTGGGAGAAGGAGCCTGGTGTTGAGTACTGGGAGAAGGAGCCTGGTGTTGAGTACTGGGAGAAGGAGCCTGGTCAGTTACCTGGTGTTGAGTACCGGGAGAAGGAGCCTGGTGTTGAGTACTGGGAGAAGGAGCCTGGTCAGTTACCTGGTGTTGAGTACTGGGTACTGGGAGAGGAGCCTGGTGTTGAGTACTGGGGAAGGAGCCTGGTCAGTTACCTGGTGTTGAGTACTGGGAGACGGAGCCTGGTGTTGAGTACTGGGAGAAGGAGCCTGGTGTTGAGTACTGGGGAAGGAGCCTGGTCAGTTACCTGGTGTTGAGTACTGGGGGAAGGAGCCTGGTGTTGAGTACCGGGGGAAGGAGCCTGGTCAGTTACCTGGTGTTGAGTACTGGGAGACGGAGCCTGGTGTTGAGTACTGGGAGAAGGAGCCTGGTGTTGAGTACTGGGGAAGGAGCCTGGTCAGTTACCTGGTGTTGAGTACTGGGAGAAGGAGCCTGGTGTTGAGTACCGGGAGAAGGAGCCTGGTCAGTTACCTGGTGTTGAGTACCGGGAGAAGGAGCCTGGTCAGTTACCTGGTGTTAAGTACTGGGGAAGGAGCCTGGTCAGTTACCTGGTGTTGAGTACTGGGAGACAGAGCCTGGTGTTGAGTACTGGGGAAAGGAGCCTGGTGTTGAGTACTGGGAGAAGGAGCCTGGTGTTGAGTACTGGGAGACGGAGCCTGGTCAGTTACCTGGTGTTGAGTACTGGGAGACGGAGCCTGGTGTTGAGTACTGGGAGAAGGAGCCTGGTGTTGAGTACTGGGAGAAGGAGCCTGGTGTTGAGTACCGGGAGAAGGAGCCTGGTCAGTTACCTGGTGTTGAGTACTGGGAGAAGGAGCCTGGTGTTGAGTACTGGGAGAAGGAGCCTGGTGTTGAGTACTGGGAGAAGGAGCCTGGTGTTGAGTACCGGGAGAAGGAGCCTGGTCAGTTACCTGGTGTTGAGTACTGGGAGACGGAGCCTGGTCAGTTACCTGGTGTTGAGTACTGGGAGACGGAGCCTGGTGTTGAGTACCGGGGAAGGAGCCTGGTGTTGAGTACCGGGAGACGGAGCCTGGTGTTGAGTACTGGGAGAAGGAGCCTGGTCAGTTACCTGGTGTTGAGTACTGGAAGAAGGAGCCTGGTGTTGAGTACCGGGGAAGGAGCCTGGTGTTGAGTACCGGGAAGGAGCCTGGTCAGTTACCTGGTGTTGAGTACTGGGGAAGGAGCCTGGTCAGTTACCTTGAGTACTGGGAGACGGAGCCTGGTGTTGAGTACCGGGGAAGGAGCCTGGTCAGTTACCTGGTATTGAGTACCGGGGAAGGAGGCTGGTGTTGAGTACCGGGGAAGGAGCCTGGTGTTGAGTACCGGGGAAGGAGCCTGGTCAGTTACCTGGTGTTGAGTACTGGGGAAGGAGCCTGGTCAGTTACCTGTTGTTGAGTACCGGAGGAAGGAGCCTGGTGTTGAGTACTGGGAGAAGGAGCCTGGTCAGTTACCTGGTGTTGAGTACTGGGGAAGGAGCCTGGTCAGTTACCTGGTGTTGAGTACCGGGGAAGGAGCCTGGTGTTGAGTACTGGGGGAAGGAGCCTGGTGTTGAGTACTGGGAGAAGGAGGCTGGTGTTGAGTACTGGGAGAAGGAGCCTGGTGTGGAGTACTGGGAGAAGGAGCCTGGTCAGTTACCTGGTGTTGAGTACTGGGAGAAGGAGCCTGGTCAGTTAACTGGTGTTGAGTACCGGGGAAGGAGCCTGGTCAGTTACCTGGTGTTGAGTACTGGGAGAAGGAGCCTGGTGTTGAGTACCGGGGGAAGGAGCCTGGTCAGTTACCTGGTGTTGAGTACCGGGGGAAGGAGCCTGGTCAGTTACCTGGTGTTGAGTACTGGGAGAAGGAGCCTGGTGTTGAGTACCGGGGAAGGAGCCTGGTCAGTTACCTGGTGTTGAGTACTGTGGGAAGGAGCCTGGTGTTGAGTACCGGGGAAGGAGCCTGGTCAGTTACCTGGTGTTGAGTACTGGGGAAGGAGCCTGGTCAGTTACCTGGTGTTGAGTACTGGGGAAGGAGCCTGGTCAGATACCTGGTGTTGAGTACCGGGAGAAGGAGCCTGGTGTTGAGTACTGGGAGAAGGAGCCTGGTGTTGAGTACCGGGGAAGGAGCCTGGTCAGTTACCTAGTGTTGAGTACTGGGGAAGGAGGCTGGTGTTGAGTACTGGGGGAAGGAGCCTGGTGTTGAGTACCGGGGAAGGAGCCTGGTGTTGAGTACTGGGGAAGGAGGCTGGTCAGTTACCTGGTGTTGAGTACTGGGAGAAGGAGCCTGGTGTTGAGTACCGGGGAAGGAGCCTGGTGTTGAGTACTGGGGGAAGGAGGCTGGTGTTGAGTACCGGGGGAAGGAGCCTGGTCAGTTACCTGGTGTTGAGTACCGGGGGAAGGAGCCTGGTCAGTTACCTGGTGTTGAGTACTGGGGGAAGGAGGCTGGTCAGTTACCTGGTGTTGAGTACTGGGGTAAGGAGGCTGGTGTTGAGTACTGGGGGAAGGAGCCTGGTCAGTTACCTGGTGTTGAGTACTGGGGAAGGAGCCTGGTGTTGAGTACTGGGGAAGGAGCCTGGTGTTGAGTACTGGGAGAAGGAGCCTGGTGTTGAGTACCGGGGAAGGAGCCTGGTCAGTTACCTGGTGTTGAGTACTGGGAGACAGAGCCTGGTGTTGAGTACTGGGAGAAGGAGCCTGGTGTTGAGTACTGGGAGAAGGAGCCTGGTGTTGAGTACTGGGGAAGGAGCCTGGTGTTGAGTACTGGGAGAAGGAGCCTGGTCAGTTACCTGGTGTTGAGTACTGGGAGAAGGAGCCTGGTGTTGAGTACCGGGAGAAGGAGCCTGGTGTTGAGTACTGGGAGAAGGAGCCTGGTGTTGAGTACTGGGAGAAGGAGCCTGGTGTTGAGTACCGGGAGAAGGAGCCTGGTCAGTTACCTGGTGTTGAGTACCGGGAGAAGGAGCCTGGTGTTGAGTACCGGGAGAAGGAGCCTGGTGTTGAGTACTGGGAGAAGGAGCCTGGTGTTGAGTACCGGGAGAAGGAGCCTGGTGTTGAGTACTGGGAGAAGGAGCCTGGTCAGTTACCTGGTGTTGAGTACCGGGAGAAGGAGCCTGGTGTTGAGTACTGGGAGAAGGAGCCTGGTCAGTTACCTGGTGTTGAGTACCGGGAGAAGGAGCCTGGTGTTGAGTACTGGGAGAAGGAGCCTGGTGTTGAGTACTGGGAGAAGGAGCCTGGTGTTGAGTACTGGGAGAAGGAGCCTGGTCAGTTACCTGGTGTTGAGTACCGGGAGAAGGAGCCTGGTGTTGAGTACTGGGAGAAGGAGCCTGGTCAGTTACCTGGTGTTGAGTACTGGGAGACGGAGCCTGGTGTTGAGTACTGGGAGAAGGAGCCTGGTGTTGAGTACTGGGGAAGGAGCCTGGTCAGTTACCTGGTGTTGAGTACTGGGAGAAGGAGCCTGGTGTTGAGTACTGGGAGAAGGAGCCTGGTGTTGAGTACTGGGGAAGGAGCCTGGTCAGTTACCTGGTGTTGAGTACTGGGGGAAGGAGCCTGGTGTTGAGTACCGGGGGAAGGAGCCTGGTCAGTTACCTGGTGTTGAGTACTGGGAGACGGAGCCTGGTGTTGAGTACTGGGAGAAGGAGCCTGGTGTTGAGTACTGGGGAAGGAGCCTGGTCAGTTACCTGGTGTTGAGTACTGGGAGAAGGAGCCTGGTGTTGAGTACCGGGAGAAGGAGCCTGGTCAGTTACCTGGTGTTGAGTACCGGGAGAAGGAGCCTGGTCAGTTACCTGGTGTTAAGTACTGGGGGAAGGAGCCTGGTCAGTTACCTGGTGTTGAGTACTGGGAGACAGAGCCTGGTGTTGAGTACTGGGGAAAGGAGCCTGGTGTTGAGTACTGGGAGAAGGAGCCTGGTGTTGAGTACTGGGAGACGGAGCCTGGTCAGTTACCTGGTGTTGAGTACTGGGAGACGGAGCCTGGTGTTGAGTACTGGGAGAAGGAGCCTGGTGTTGAGTACTGGGAGAAGGAGCCTGGTGTTGAGTACCGGGAGAAGGAGCCTGGTCAGTTACCTGGTGTTGAGTACTGGGAGAAGGAGCCTGGTGTTGAGTACTGGGAGAAGGAGCCTGGTGTTGAGTACTGGGAGAAGGAGCCTGGTGTTGAGTACCGGGAGAAGGAGCCTGGTCAGTTACCTGGTGTTGAGTACTGGGAGACGGAGCCTGGTCAGTTACCTGGTGTTGAGTACTGGGAGACGGAGCCTGGTGTTGAGTACCGGGGAAGGAGCCTGGTGTTGAGTACCGGGAGACGGAGCCTGGTGTTGAGTACTGGGAGAAGGAGCCTGGTCAGTTACCTGGTGTTGAGTACTGGAAGAAGGAGCCTGGTGTTGAGTACCGGGGAAGGAGCCTGGTGTTGAGTACCGGGAAGGAGCCTGGTCAGTTACCTGGTGTTGAGTACTGGGGGAAGGAGCCTGGTCAGTTACCTTGAGTACTGGGAGACGGAGCCTGGTGTTGAGTACCGGGGAAGGAGCCTGGTCAGTTACCTGGTATTGAGTACCGGGGAAGGAGGCTGGTGTTGAGTACCGGGGGAAGGAGCCTGGTGTTGAGTACCGGGGAAGGAGCCTGGTCAGTTACCTGGTGTTGAGTACTGGGGAAGGAGCCTGGTCAGTTACCTGTTGTTGAGTACCGGAGGAAGGAGCCTGGTGTTGAGTACTGGGAGAAGGAGCCTGGTCAGTTACCTGGTGTTGAGTACTGGGGAAGGAGCCTGGTCAGTTACCTGGTGTTGAGTACCGGGGAAGGAGCCTGGTGTTGAGTACTGGGGAAGGAGCCTGGTGTTGAGTACTGGGAGAAGGAGGCTGGTGTTGAGTACTGGGAGAAGGAGCCTGGTGTGGAGTACTGGGAGAAGGAGCCTGGTCAGTTACCTGGTGTTGAGTACTGGGAGAAGGAGCCTGGTCAGTTAACTGGTGTTGAGTACCGGGGAAGGAGCCTGGTCAGTTACCTGGTGTTGAGTACTGGGAGAAGGAGCCTGGTGTTGAGTACCGGGGAAGGAGCCTGGTCAGTTACCTGGTGTTGAGTACCGGGGAAGGAGCCTGGTCAGTTACCTGGTGTTGAGTACTGGGAGAAGGAGCCTGGTGTTGAGTACCGGGAGAAGGAGCCTGGTCAGTTACCTGGTGTTGAGTACCGGGAGAAGGAGCCTGGTCAGTTACCTGGTGTTGAGTACTGGGGGAAGGAGCCTGGTCAGTTACCTGGTGTTGAGTACTGGGGGAAGGAGCCTGGTCAGATACCTGGTGTTGAGTACCGGGAGAAGTAGCCTGGTGTTGAGTACTGGGAGAAGGAGCCTGGTGTTGAGTACCGGGGGAAGGAGCCTGGTCAGTTACCTGGTGTTGAGTACTGGGGGAAGGAGGCTGGTGTTGAGTACTGGGGAAGGAGCCTGGTGTTGAGTACCGGGGAAGGAGCCTGGTGTTGAGTACTGGGGGAAGGAGGCTGGTCAGTTACCTGGTGTTGAGTACTGGGGAAGGAGCCTGGTGTTGAGTACCGGGGAAGGAGCCTGGTGTTGAGTACTGGGGGAAGGAGGCTGGTGTTGAGTACCGGGGAAGGAGCCTGGTCAGTTACCTGGTGTTGAGTACCGGGGAAGGAGCCTGGTCAGTTACCTGGTGTTGAGTACTGGGGAAGGAGGCTGGTCAGTTACCTGGTGTTGAGTACTGGGGAAGGAGGCTGGTGTTGAGTACCGGGGGAAGGAGCCTGGTCAGTTACCTGGTGTTGAGTACTGGGGGAAGGAGCCTGGTGTTGAGTACTGGGGGAAGGAGCCTGGTGTTGAGTACTGGGAGAAGGAGCCTGGTGTTGAGTACCGGGGAAGGAGCCTGGTCAGTTACCTGGTGTTGAGTACTGGGAGACAGAGCCTGGTGTTGAGTACTGGGAGAAGGAGCCTGGTGTTGAGTACTGGGAGAAGGAGCCTGGTGTTGAGTACCGGGGAAGGAGCCTGGTCAGTTACCTGGTGTTGAGTACTGGGGAAGGAGCCTGTTGTTGAGTACTGGGAGAAGGAGCCTGGTGTTGAGTACTGGGAGAAGGAGCCTGGTGTTGAGTACCGGGGGAAGGAGCCTGGTGTTGAGTACTGGGGAAGGAGCCTGGTCAGTTACCTGGTGTTGAGTACTGGGGAAGGAGGCTGGTCAGGAAGCCACCTGGTTCTGAGCCCCACAGTGTTAATGCTGGGTTGAGTACTGGGGAAGGAGGCTGGTCAGGAAGCCACCTGGTTCTGAGCCCCACAGTGTTAATGCTGGGTTGAGTACTGGGGAAGGAGGCTGGTCAGGAATCCACCTGGTTCTGAGCCCCACAGTGTTAATGCTGGGTTGAGTACTGGGGAAGGAGGCTGGTCAGGAATCCACCTGGTTCTGAGCCCCACAGTGTTAATGCTGGGTTGAGTACTGGGGAAGGAGGCTGGTCAGTTACCTGGTGTTGAGTACTGGGGAAGGAGCCTGGTGTTGAGTACTGGGAGAAGGAGCCTGGTGTTGAGTACTGGGGGAAGGAGGCTGGTCAGTTACCTGGTGTTGAGTACTGGGAGACGGAGCCTGGTGTTGAGTACTGGGAGAAGGAGCCTGGTGTTGAGTACTGGGGAAGGAGCCTGGTGTTGAGTACTGGGAGAAGGAGCCCGGTGTTGAGTACTGGGAGAAGGAGCCCGGTGTTGAGTACTGGGAGAAGGAGCGCAGTGTTGAGTACTGGGAGAAGGAGCCTGGTGTTGAGTACTGGGAGAAGGAGCCCGGTGTTGAGTACTGGGAGAAGGAGGCTGGTCAGTTACCTGGTGTTGAGTACTGGGAGAAGGAGCCTGGTCAGTTAACTGGTGTTGAGTACTGGGGAAGGAGCCTGGTCAGTTACCTGGTGTTGAGTACTGGGAGAAGGAGCCTGGTGTTGAGTACCGGGGAAGGAGCCTGGTCAGTTACCTGGTGTTGAGTACCGGGGAAGGAGCCTGGTCAGTTACCTGGTGTTGAGTACTGGGAGAAGGAGCCTGGTGTTGAGTACCGGGGAAGGAGCCTGGTCAGTTACCTGGTGTTGAGTACTGTGGGAAGGAGCCTGGTGTTGAGTACCGGGGAAGGAGCCTGGTCAGTTACCTGGTGTTGAGTACTGGGGAAGGAGCCTGGTCAGTTACCTGGTGTTGAGTACTGGGGAAGGAGCCTGGTCAGATACCTGGTGTTGAGTACCGGGAGAAGTAGCCTGGTGTTGAGTACTGGGAGAAGGAGCCTGGTGTTGAGTACCGGGGGAAGGAGCCTGGTCAGTTACCTGGTGTTGAGTACTGGGGGAAGGAGGCTGGTGTTGAGTACTGGGGGAAGGAGCCTGGTGTTGAGTACTGGGGGAAGGAGCCTGGTGTTGAGTACTGGGGGAAGGAGGCTGGTCAGTTACCTGGTGTTGAGTACTGGGGGAAGGAGCCTGGTGTTGAGTACCGGGGGAAGGAGCCTGGTGTTGAGTACTGGGGGAAGGAGGCTGGTGTTGAGTACCGGGGAAGGAGCCTGGTCAGTTACCTGGTGTTGAGTACGGGGGGAAGGAGCCTGGTCAGTTACCTGGTGTTGAGTACTGGGGGAAGGAGGCTGGTCAGTTACCTGGTGTTGAGTACTGGGGTAAGGAGGCTGGTGTTGAGTACTGGGGAAGGAGCCTGGTCAGTTACCTGGTGTTGAGTACTGGGGAAGGAGCCTGGTGTTGAGTACTGGGGGAAGGAGCCTGGTGTTGAGTACTGGGAGAAGGAGCCTGGTGTTGAGTACCGGGGAAGGAGCCTGGTCAGTTACCTGGTGTTGAGTACTGGGAGACAGAGCCTGGTGTTGAGTACTGGGAGAAGGAGCCTGGTGTTGAGTACTGGGAGAAGGAGCCTGGTGTTGAGTACCGGGAAGGAGCCTGGTGTTGAGTACTGGGAGAAGGAGCCTGGTCAGTTACCTGGTGTTGAGTACTGGGAGAAGGAGCCTGGTGTGTGAGTACCGGGAGAAGGAGCCTGGTCAGTTACCTGGTGTTAAGTACTGGGGAAGGAGCCTGGTCAGTTACCTGGTGTTGAGTACTGGGAGACAGAGCCTGGTGTTGAGTACTGGGGAAAGGAGCCTGGTGTTGAGTACTGGGAGAAGGAGCCTGGTGTTGAGTACTGGGAGACGGAGCCTGGTCAGTTACCTGGTGTTGAGTACTGGGAGACGGAGCCTGGTGTTGAGTACTGGGAGAAGGAGCCTGGTGTTGAGTACTGGGAGAAGGAGCCTGGTGTTGAGTACTGGGAGAAGGAGCCTGGTCAGTTACCTGGTGTTGAGTACTGGGAGAAGGAGCCTGGTGTTGAGTACTGGGAGAAGGAGCCTGGTGTTGAGTACTGGGAGAAGGAGCCTGGTGTTGAGTACCGGGAGAAGGAGCCTGGTCAGTTACCTGGTGTTGAGTACTGGGAGACGGAGCCTGGTCAGTTACCTGGTGTTGAGTACTGGGAGACGGAGCCTGGTGTTGAGTACCGGGGAAGGAGCCTGGTGTTGAGTACCGGGAGACGGAGCCTGGTGTTGAGTACTGGGAGAAGGAGCCTGGTCAGTTACCTGGTGTTGAGTACTGGAAGAAGGAGCCTGGTGTTGAGTACCGGGGAAGGAGCCTGGTGTTGAGTACCGGGAAGGAGCCTGGTCAGTTACCTGGTGTTGAGTACTGGGGAAGGAGCCTGGTCAGTTACCTTGAGTACTGGGAGACGGAGCCTGGTGTTGAGTACCGGGGAAGGAGCCTGGTCAGTTACCTGGTGTTGAGTACTGGGGAAGGAGGCTGGTGTTGAGTACAAGGAGCCTGGTGTTGAGTACCGGGGAAGGAGCCTGGTCAGTTACCTGGTGTTGAGTACTGGGGAAGGAGCCTGGTCAGTTACCTGTTGTTGAGTACCGGAGGAAGGAGCCTGGTGTTGAGTACTGGGAGAAGGAGCCTGGTCAGTTACCTGGTGTTGAGTACTGGGGAAGGAGCCTGGTCAGTTACCTGGTGTTGAGTACCGGGGAAGGAGCCTGGTGTTGAGTACTGGGGAAGGAGCCTGGTGTTGAGTACTGGGAGAAGGAGGCTGGTGTTGAGTACTGGGAGAAGGAGCCTGGTGTGGAGTACTGGGAGAAGGAGCCTGGTCAGTTACCTGGTGTTGAGTACTGGGAGAAGGAGCCTGGTCAGTTAACTGGTGTTGAGTACTGGGGAAGGAGCCTGGTCAGTTACCTGGTGTTGAGTACTGGGAGAAGGAGCCTGGTGTTGAGTACCGGGGAAGGAGCCTGGTCAGTTACCTGGTGTTGAGTACCGGGGAAGGAGCCTGGTCAGTTACCTGGTGTTGAGTACTGGGAGAAGGAGCCTGGTGTTGAGTACCGGGGGAAGGAGCCTGGTCAGTTACCTGGTGTTGAGTACTGTGGGAAGGAGCCTGGTGTTGAGTACCGGGGAAGGAGCCTGGTCAGTTACCTGGTGTTGAGTACTGGGGAAGGAGCCTGGTCAGTTACCTGGTGTTGAGTACTGGGGAAGGAGCCTGGTCAGATACCTGGTGTTGAGTACCGGGAGAAGGAGCCTGGTGTTGAGTACTGGGAGAAGGAGCCTGGTGTTGAGTACCGGGGAAGGAGCCTGGTCAGTTACCTAGTGTTGAGTACTGGGGAAGGAGGCTGGTGTTGAGTACTGGGGGAAGGAGCCTGGTGTTGAGTACCGGGGAAGGAGCCTGGTGTTGAGTACTGGGGGAAGGAGGCTGGTCAGTTACCTGGTGTTGAGTACTGGGGAAGGAGCCTGGTGTTGAGTACCGGGGAAGGAGCCTGGTGTTGAGTACTGGGGAAGGAGGCTGGTGTTGAGTACCGGGGAAGGAGCCTGGTCAGTTACCTGGTGTTGAGTACCGGGGGAAGGAGCCTGGTCAGTTACCTGGTGTTGAGTACTGGGGAAGGAGGCTGGTCAGTTACCTGGTGTTGAGTACTGGGGGAAGGAGGCTGGTGTTGAGTACCGGGGAAGGAGCCTGGTCAGTTACCTGGTGTTGAGTACTGGGGAAGGAGCCTGGTGTTGAGTACTGGGGGAAGGAGCCTGGTGTTGAGTACTGGGAGAAGGAGCCTGGTGTTGAGTACCGGGGAAGGAGCCTGGTCAGTTACCTGGTGTTGAGTACTGGGAGACAGAGCCTGGTGTTGAGTACTGGGAGAAGGAGCCTGGTGTTGAGTACTGGGAGAAGGAGCCTGGTGTTGAGTACCGGGGAAGGAGCCTGGTCAGTTACCTGGTGTTGAGTACTGGGGAAGGAGCCTGTTGTTGAGTACTGGGAGAAGGAGCCTGGTGTTGAGTACTGGGAGAAGGAGCCTGGTGTTGAGTACCGGGGAAGGAGCCTGGTGTTGAGTACTGGGGAAGGAGCCTGGTCAGTTACCTGGTGTTGAGTACTGGGGAAGGAGGCTGGTCAGGAAGCCACCTGGTTCTGAGCCCCACAGTGTTAATGCTGGGTTGAGTACTGGGGAAGGAGGCTGGTCAGGAAGCCACCTGGTTCTGAGCCCCACAGTGTTAATGCTGGGTTGAGTACTGGGGAAGGAGGCTGGTCAGGAATCCACCTGGTTCTGAGCCCCACAGTGTTAATGCTGGGTTGAGTACTGGGGAAGGAGGCTGGTCAGGAATCCACCTGGTTCTGAGCCCCACAGTGTTAATGCTGGGTTGAGTACTGGGGAAGGAGGCTGGTCAGTTACCTGGTGTTGAGTACTGGGGAAGGAGCCTGGTGTTGAGTACTGGGAGAAGGAGCCTGGTGTTGAGTACTGGGGAAGGAGGCTGGTCAGTTACCTGGTGTTGAGTACTGGGAGACGGAGCCTGGTGTTGAGTACTGGGAGAAGGAGCCTGGTGTTGAGTACTGGGGGAAGGAGCCTGGTGTTGAGTACTGGGAGAAGGAGCCCGGTGTTGAGTACTGGGAGAAGGAGCCCGGTGTTGAGTACTGGGAGAAGGAGCGCAGTGTTGAGTACTGGGAGAAGGAGCCTGGTGTTGAGTACTGGGAGAAGGAGCCCGGTGTTGAGTACTGGGAGAAGGAGGCTGGTCAGTTACCTGGTGTTGAGTACTGGGAGAAGGAGCCTGGTCAGTTAACTGGTGTTGAGTACCGGGGGAAGGAGCCTGGTCAGTTACCTGGTGTTGAGTACTGGGAGAAGGAGCCTGGTGTTGAGTACCGGGGAAGGAGCCTGGTCAGTTACCTGGTGTTGAGTACCGGGGGAAGGAGCCTGGTCAGTTACCTGGTGTTGAGTACTGGGAGAAGGAGCCTGGTGTTGAGTACCGGGGAAGGAGCCTGGTCAGTTACCTGGTGTTGAGTACTGTGGGAAGGAGCCTGGTGTTGAGTACCGGGGAAGGAGCCTGGTCAGTTACCTGGTGTTGAGTACTGGGGGAAGGAGCCTGGTCAGTTACCTGGTGTTGAGTACTGGGGGAAGGAGCCTGGTCAGATACCTGGTGTTGAGTACCGGGAGAAGGAGCCTGGTGTTGAGTACTGGGAGAAGGAGCCTGGTGTTGAGTACCGGGGGAAGGAGCCTGGTCAGTTACCTGGTGTTGAGTACTGGGGGAAGGAGGCTGGTGTTGAGTACTGGGGGAAGGAGCCTGGTGTTGAGTACTGGGGGAAGGAGCCTGGTGTTGAGTACTGGGGGAAGGAGGCTGGTCAGTTACCTGGTGTTGAGTACTGGGGGAAGGAGCCTGGTGTTGAGTACCGGGGGAAGGAGCCTGGTGTTGAGTACTGGGGGAAGGAGGCTGGTGTTGAGTACCGGGGGAAGGAGCCTGGTCAGTTACCTGGTGTTGAGTACCGGGGGAAGGAGCCTGGTCAGTTACCTGGTGTTGAGTACTGGGGAAGGAGGCTGGTCAGTTACCTGGTGTTGAGTACTGGGGAAGGAGGCTGGT
>NW_026286301.1:0-571 GCF_023373465.1 Oncorhynchus keta | reverse complement strand
AGTCTGTGAATTGCACGGACCTATTGACATAAACTGTGCAAGACCCATACCTGCTATACATGAGTCATTCATGTCGGCGGTGCACTGCAGGCACAGTAACTAATGTTTACTTGTAACTACTACTTGTAGTACATTTTACGTTCAAATGGCCTTAAATGTTGAGCCTCTAAATAGTAGTTGTCTCGTTCAGAGATTCTACTCACAGTCTATCACCAGGAGAATCTAGAGGAACATTTATGATGCTTGGATGCATATACAATAGACTTAATACATGCATATATCATACATGACCTTTGACCTTACACGTTTTCTAAAAATAAAATGGGATACAATACAATGCAGCCCCTTAAATTCTGAAGAAATACTCATTTTTAGACCAGAGACATCAAATGCAGAGAAGGTGAACAAAATAATATAATAATAATAATATATGCCATTTAGCAGACGCTTTTATCCAAAGCGACTTACAATCATGTGTGCATACATTCTACGTATGGGTGGTCCCGGGAATCGAACCCACTACCCTGGCGTTACAAGCGCCATGCTCTACCAACTGAGCTACAGAAGGACC
>NW_026286300.1:0-17023 GCF_023373465.1 Oncorhynchus keta | reverse complement strand
TGAGTTACCGCGGGTTAGTTTTTCGCCTGAGTTACCGCGGGGTAGTTTCGCCCTTTCCTTTAGTAACGCTATGGAGAGAGGAGCAACGAGCAGCAACCAGGTGAATGTCCATGCGGCCCAGAGGCCCCGGTCCGAATTGCATACTGAAGATACGTTCCAGTTCCGTTTGATTCTAGTTCTGGGGAAGTGTTTTAGCATACTGAAGATACGTTCCAGTTCCTTTTGATTCCAGTTCTGGGGAAGTGTTTTAGCAAATTAAGAGGAGGCTACTGGGAATTGGCAACAGCTTGTCTCCGTGTCACTTTAGTCCAATCTCAGGAATCACAGCACACCATACAAGCAAGCAAAATAGTCCATGCGATTCAATTCGATTTCACACGTGGGAGTGTAAGGAATCAAGTAAACGGCAATCATCGTAAACACACAGCACACATGATTAAAAGGCGTTCGTTAATAGGCTTTCAGAAAATAAGACAAGCTGATACTTAATAAAAAGACAATGGCTGTCAATTTTAGTAAGAGGCAGTGTCACTTGTGACGTGTGTATGCGTGTGTGTATGCGTGTGTATGCGTGTGTATGCGTGTGTGTATGCGTGTGTATGCGTGTGTATGCATGTGTATGCGTGTGTATGCGTGTGTGAATGCGTGTGTATGCGTGTGTATGCGTGTGTATGCGTGTGTATGCGTGTGTGTATGCGTGTGTGTATGCGTGTGTATGCGTGTGTATGCGTGTGTATGCGTGTGTATGCGTGTGTATGCGTGTGTGTATGCGTGTGTATGCGTGTGTATGCATGTGTATGCGTGTGTATGCGTGTGTGTATGCGTGTGTATGCGTGTGTGTATGCGTGTGTATGCGTGTGTATGCGTGTGTATGCGTGTGTATGCGTGTGTGTATGCATGTGTATGCGTGTGTATGTGTGTGTGTATGCATGTGTATGCGTGTGTATGCGTGTGTGTATGCGTGTGTATGCATGTGTGTATGCATGTGTGTATGCGTGTGTATGCATGTGTGTATGCATGTGTGTATGCGTGTGTGTATGCGTGTGTATGCGTGTGTGTATGCGTGTGTATGCATGTGTATGCGTGTGTGTATGCGTGTGTATGTGTGTGTGTCTGCGTGTGTATGTGTGTGTATGTCTGTGTATGCGTGTGTATGTGTGTGTATGCATGTGTATGCGTGTGTGTCTGCGTGTGTATGTGTGTGTATGCATGTGTATGCGTGTGTATGTGTGTGTATGCGTGTGTATGCGTGTGTATGTCTGTGTATGCGTGTGTATGCGTGTGTGTATGCGTGTGTATGCGTGTGTATGTCTGTGTATGTGTGTGTATGCGTGTGTATGCGTGTGTGTATGCGTGTGTATGCGTGTGTATGTCTGTGTATGTCTGTGTATGCGTGTGTATGTGTGTGTATGCATGTGTGTATGCGTGTGTATGCGTGTGTGTATGTCTGTGTATGTCTGTGTATGTGTGTGTATGCGTGTGTATGCGTGTGTGTATGCGTGTGTATGCGTGTGTGTATGTCTGTGTATGTCTGTGTATGCGTGTGTATGCGTGTGTGTATGCGTGTGTATGCGTGTGTGTCTGCGTGTGTATGCGTGTGTGTATGTCTGTGTATGCGTGTGTATGCGTGTGTGTATGTCTGTGTATGCGTGTGTGTATGCGTGTGTATGCGTGTGTATGCATGTGTATGTGTGTGTATGCGTGTGTATGTGTGTGTATGCATGTGTATGCGTGTGTGTCTGCGTGTGTATGTGTGTGTATGCATGTGTATGCGTGTGTATGCGTGTGTGTCTGCGTGTGTATGTGTGTGTATGCATGTGTATGCGTGTGTATGCGTGTGTATGTGTGTGTCTGCGTGTGTATGTGTGTGTATGCATGTGTGTATGTGTGTGTATGCATGTGTATGTGTGTGTGTCTGCGTGTGTATGCGTGTGTATGTGTGTGCGCGTGCTGGTGTGTGTGTGTGCTCCCTTGACCGTATCAGGCATCATTTTAGCCTCAAACCTCTAAACCATAGTATTAGTTTACCTTCCAGGCTCTAGACTATAGTATTAGTTTAGCCTCAAACCTCTAAACTATAGTATTAGTTTACCTTCCAGGCTCTAGACTATAGTATTAGTTTAGCCTCAAACCTCTAGACTATAGTATTAGTTTAGCCTCAAACCTCTAAACTATAGTATTAGTTTAGCCTCAAACCTCTAGACTATAGTATTAGTTTAGCCTCAAACCTCTAGACTATAGTATTAGTTTAGCCTCAAACCTCTAGACTATAGTATTAGTTTAGCCTCAAACCTCTAGACTATAGTATTAGTTTACCTTCCAGGCTCTAGACTATAGTATTAGTTTAGCCTCAAACCTCTAGACTATAGTATTAGTTTAGCCTCAAACCTCTAGACTATAGTATTAGTTTAGCCTCAAACCTCTAGACTATAGTATTAGTTTAGCCTCAAACCTCTAGACTATAGTATTAGTTTAGCCTCAAACCTCTAGACTATAGTATTAGTTTAGCCTCAAACCTCTAGACTATAGTATTAGTTTAGCCTCAAACCTCTAGACTATAGTATTAGTTTAGCCTCAAACCTCTAGACTATAGTATTAGTTTAGCCTCAAACCTCTAGACTATAGTATTAGTTTAGCCTCAAACCTCTAGACTATAGTATTAGTTTAGCCTCCAGCCTCTAGAATATAGTATTAGTTTAGCCTCAAACCTCTAGACTATAGTATTAGTTTAGCCTCAAACGTATAGACTACAGTATTAGTTTAGCCTCAAACCTATAGACTATAGTATTAGGTTAGTCTCAAACCTCTAGACTATAGTATTAGTTTAGCCTCAAACCTCTAGACTATAGTATTAGTTTAGTCTCAAACCTCTAGACTATAGTATTAGTTTAGCCTCAAACCTATAGACTATAGTATTAGTTTAGCCTCAAACCTCTAGACTATAGTATTAGTTTAGCCTCAAACCTATAGACTATAGTATTAGTTTAGCCTCAAACCTCTAGACTATAGTATTATTTTAGACATAAACCTCTAGACTATAGTATTAGTTTAGCCTCAAACCTATAGACTATAGTATTAGTTTAGCCTCAAACCTCTAGACTATAGTATTAGTTTAGCCTCAAACCTATAGACTATAGTATTAGTTTAGCCTCAAGCCTCTAGACTATAGTATTAGTTTAGACATAAACCTCTAGACTATAGTATTAGTTTAGCCTCAAACCTCTAGACTATAGTATTAGTTTAGCCTCAAACCTATAGACTATAGTATTAGTTTAGCCTCAAACCTCTAGACTATAGTATTACATTAGTCTCAAACCTCTAGACTATAGTATTAGTTTAGCCTCCAGCCTCTAGAATATAGTATTAGTTTAGTCTCAAACCTCTAGACTATAATATTACTTTAGTCTCAAACCTCTAGACTATAGTATTAGTTTAGCCTCAAACCTCTAGACTATGGTATTAGTTTAGTCTCAAACCTATAGACTATAGTATTAGTTTAGCCTCAAACCTCTAGACTATAGTATTAGTTTAGCCCCAGCCTCTAGAATATAGTATTAGTTTAGTCTCAAACCTCTAGACTATAATACACCATTTTGAAAAGAAGGTCGACGACATCCGATCCTCGTTTGCTAAGTCAAACGACACCGCTGGTTCTGCTCACACTGCCCTACCCTGTGCTCTGACCTCTTTCTCCCCTCTCTCTCCAGATGAAACCTCGCGTCTTGTGACGGCCGGCCGCCCAACAACCTGCCCGCTTGACCCTATCCCCTCCTCTCTTCTCCAGACCATTTCCGACCATTTCCGGAGACCTTCTCCCTTATCTCACCTCGCTCATCAACTCATCCCTGACCGCTGGCTACGTCCCTTCCGTCTTCAAGAGAGCGAGAGTTGCACCCCTTCTGAAAAAACCTACACTCGATCCCTCCGATGTCATCAACTACAGACGAGTATCCCTTCTTTCTTTTCTCTACAAAACTCTTGAACGTGCCGTCCTTGGCCAGCTCTCCCGCTATCTCTCTCAGAATGACCTTCTTGATCCAAATCAGTCAGGTTTCAAGACTAGTCATTCAACTGAGACTGCTCTTCTCTGTATCACGGAGGCGCTCCGCACTGCTAAAGCTAACTCTCTCTCCTCTGCTCTCATCCTTCTAGACCTATCGGCTGCCTTCGATACTGTGAACCATCAGATCCTCCTCTCCACCCTCTCCGAGTTGGGCATCTCCGGCGCGGCCCACGCTTGGATTGCGTCCTACCTGACAGGTCGCTCCTACCAGGTGGCGTGGCGAGAATCTGTCTCCTCACCACGCGCTCTCACCACTGGTGTCCCCCAGGGCTCGGTTCTAGGCCCTCTCCTATTCTCGCTATACACCAAGTCACTTGGCTCTGTCATAACCTCACATGGTCTCTCCTATCATTGCTATTCAGACGACACACAATTAATCTTCTCCTTTCCCCTTCTGATGACCAGGTGGCGAATCGCATCTCTGCATGTCTGGCAGACATATCAGTGTGGATGACGGATCACCACCTCAAGCTGAACCTCGGCAAGACGGAGCTGCTCTTCCTCCCGGGAAGGACTGCCCGTTCCATGATCTCGCCATCACGGTTGACAACTCCATTGTGTCCTCCTCCCAGAGCGCTAAGAACCTTGGCGTGATCCTGGACAACACCCTGTCGTTCTCAACTAACATCAAGGCGGTGGCCCGTTCCTGTAGGTTCATGCTCTACAACATCCGCAGAGTACGACCCTGCCTCACACAGGAAGCGGCGCAGGTCCTAATCCAGGCACTTGTCATCTCCCGTCTGGATTACCGCAACTCGCTGTTGGCTGGGCTCCCTGCCTGTGCCATTAAACCCCTACAACTCATCCAGAACGCCGCAGCCCGTCTGGTGTTCAACCTTCCCAAGTTCTCTCACGTCACCCCGCTCCTCCGCTCTCTCCACTGGCTTCCAGTTGAAGCTCGCATCCGCTACAAGACCATGGTGCTTGCCTACGGAGCTGTGAGGGGAACGGCACCTCAGTACCTCCAGGCTCTGATCATGCCCTACACCCAAACAAGGGCACTGCGTTCATCCACCTCTGGCCTGCTCGCCTCCCTACCACTGAGGAAGTACAGTTCCCGCTCAGCCCAGTCAAAACTGTTCGCTGCTCTGGCCCCCAATGGTGGAACAAACTCCCCACGACGCCAGGACAGCGGAGTCAATCACCACCTTCCGGAGACACCTGAAACCCCACCTCTTTAAGGAATACCTAGGATAGGATAAAGTAATCCTTCTCACCCCCCCCCCCTTAAAAGATTTAGATGCACTATTGTAAAGTGGCTGTTCCACTGGATGTCATAAGGTGAATGCACCAATTTGTAAGTCGCTCTGGATAAGAGCGTCTGCTAAATGACTTAAATGTTAAATGTAATATTACTTTAGTCTCAAACCTCTAGACTATAATATTACTTTAGTCTCAAACCTCTAGACTATAATATTACTTTAGCCTCAAACCTCTAGACTATAATATTACTTTAGTCTCAAACCTCTAGACTATAATATTACTTTAGTCTCAAACCTCTAGACTATAGTATTAGTTTAGTCTCAAACCTCTAGACTATAGTATTACTTTAGTCTCAAACCTCTAGACCAGGTATTCACAAACTGAGAAGCACCAAATATTTTCCAACAGTACATTTATATTTTACATTTGGGTGAGGTTTTCAGCTAAATAACAACACAATGTCAAATACAGGTATCCTAGTCAAATGATTAACATCCAATCACATTAACCGTTACTCTCTCACAGGAAACCTTCCCTCTTGTGCAGACATTTAGAAACAACACATAACAATGTGAAAAATAAGCCACGGGAGTTTTTAGCGAGAATAAAGATGACTTTCGAGTAGTAAGACATGTATAAAAGCAACAGATACCATTAATAAGAAGGGGCTAGAAGCGTCTTATATGGTGAGTTACAGAGTGGCTGGGACAGGGAAGCCCCATACTATTGTAGGGGAGTGGCTGGGACAGGCAAGCCTCATACTATTGTGGAGGAGTGGCTGGGACAGGCAAGTCCCATACTATTGTGGAGGAGTGGCTGGGACAGGCAAGTCCCATACTATTGTAGAGGAGTGGCTGGGACAGGCAAGCCCCATACTATTGTAGGGGAGTGGCTGGGACAGGCAAGCCTCATACTATTGTGGAGGAGTGGCTGGGACAGGCAAGCCCCATACTATTGTGGAGGAGTGGCTGGGACAGGCAAGCCTCATACTATTGTAGAGGAGTGGCTGGGACAGGCAAGCCCCATACTATTGTGGAGGAGTGGCTGGGACAGGCAAGCCTCATACTATTGTAGAGGAGTGGCTGGGACAGGCAAGCCCCATACTATTGTGGAGGAGTGGCTGGGACAGGGTAGTCCCCATACTATTGTAGAGGACTGGCTAGGACAGGCAAGTCCCCATACTATTGTAGAGGACTGGCTAGGACAGGGAAGTCCCCATACTATTGTAGAGGACTGGCTAGGACAGGCAAGCCCCATACTATTGTGGAGGACTGGCTAGGACAGGCAAGCCCCATACTATTGTGGAGGACTGGCTAGGACAGGCAAGCCCCATACTATTGTGGAGGACTGGCTAGGACAGGCAAGCCCCATACTATTGTGAAGGACTGGCTAGGACAGGCAAGCCCCATACTATTGTGAAGGACTGGCTAGGACAGGCAAGCCCCATACTATTGTGGAGGACTGGCTAGGACAGGCAAGCCCCATACTATTGTGGAGGACTGGCTAGGACAGGCAAGTCCCCATACTATTGTGGAGGACTGGCTAGGACAGGCAAGCCCCATACTATTGTGAAGGACTGGCTAGGACAGGCAAGCCCCATACTATTGTGGAGGACTGGCTAGGACAGGCAAGCCCCATACTATTGTGGAGGACTGGCTAGGACAGGCAAGCCCCATACTATTGTGGAGGACTGGGTAGGACAGGCAAGCCCCATACTATTGTGGAGGACTGGCTAGGACAGGCAAGCCCCATACTATTGTGGGGGACTGGCTAGGACAGGCAAGCCCCATACTATTGTGGAGGACTGGCTAGGACAGGCAAGTCCCCATACTATTGTAGAGGACTGGCTAGGACAGGCAAGTCCCCATACTATTGTGGGGGACTTAATTCTTCCTGCTGCCGGGGATATGGCTGGGACAATGCTGGGGGAAAGGACAAAAAAACTATACAGACAATGACTTCATCAAACAATGTTTCACAACGCATCAGTGACATGGCAGGAGATGTTTTGAAACAATTACTGCTTCACATACAAGCCAGTGAATTATATGCATTACAGCTGGATGAGTCAACAGACGCCTGGCACAGCTCCTGGTATATGTCTGTTACAGCTGGATGAGTCAACAGACGCCTGGCACAGCTCCTGGTATATGTCTGTTACAGCTGGATGAGTCAACAGACGCCTGGCACAGCTCCTGGTATATGTCTGTTACAGCTGGATGAGTCAACAGACGCCTGGCACAGCTCCTGGTATATGTCTGTTACAGCTGGTTGAGTCAACAGACGCCTGGCACAGCTCCTGGTATATGTCTGTTACAGCTGGATGAGTCAACAGGCCTGGCACAGCTCCTGGTATATGTCTGTTACAGCTGGATGAGTCAACAGGGCCTGGCACAGCTCCTGGTATATGTCTGTTACAGCTGGATGAGTCAACAGACCTGGCACAGCTCCTGG
Organism: Oncorhynchus keta; assembly: GCF_023373465.1. Classification (NCBI taxonomy): domain Eukaryota; kingdom Metazoa; phylum Chordata; class Actinopteri; order Salmoniformes; family Salmonidae; genus Oncorhynchus; species Oncorhynchus keta. The sequence goes on along the minus strand of NW_026286300.1, from coordinate 9,303 downwards.
TATATTAAGTCTGTTACAGCTGGATGAGTCAACAGACATGGTGGGCCTGGCACAGCTCCTGGTATATGTCTGTTACAGCTGGATGAGTCAACAGACCTGGCACAGCTCCTGGTATATGTCTGTTACAGCTGGATGAGTCAACAGACCTGGCACAGCTCCTGGTATATTAAGTCTGTTACAGCTGGATGAGTCAAAAGACCTGGCACAGCTCCTGGTATATGTCTGTTACAGCTGGATGAGTCAACAGACCTGGCACAGCTCCTGGTATATTAAGTCTGTTACAGCTGGATGAGTCAAAAGACCTGGCACAGCTCCTGGTATATGTCTGTTACAGCTGGATGAGTCAACAGGCCTGGCACAGCTCCTGGTATATGTCTGTTACAGCTGGATGAGTCAACAGACGCCTGGCACAGCTCCTGGTATATGTCTGTTACAGCTGGATGAGTGAACAGGCCTGGCACAGCTCCTGGTATATGTCTGTTACAGCTGGATGAGTCAACAGACGCCTGGCACAGCTCCTGGTATATGTCTGTTACAGCTGGATGAGTCAACAGGCCTGGCACAGCTCCTGGTATATGTCCGTTACAGCTGGATGAGTCAACAGACGCCTGGCACAGCTCCTGGTATATGTCTGTTACAGCTGGATGAGTCAACAGACACCTGGCACAGCTCCTGGTATATGTCTGTTATAGCTGGATGAGTCAACAGGGCCTGGCACAGCTCCTGGTATATTAAGTCTGTTACAGCTGGATGAGTCAACAGACGCCTGGCACAGCTCCTGGTATATGTCTGTTACAGCTGGATGAGTCAACAGACCTGGCACAGCTCCTGGTATATTAAGTCTGTTACAGCTGGATGAGTCAACAGACCTGGCACAGCTCCTGGTATATGTCCGTTACAGCTGGATGAGTCAACAGACGCCTGGCACAGCTCCTGGTATATGTCTGTTACAGCTGGATGAGTCAACAGGCCTGGCACAGCTCCTGGTATATGTCTGTTACAGCTGGATGAGTCAACAGACGCCTGGCACAGCTCCTGGTATATGTCTGTTACAGCTGGATGAGTCAACAGGCCTGGCACAGCTCCTGGTATATGTCTGTTACAGCTGGATGAGTCAACAGACGCCTGGCACAGCTCCTGGTATATGTCCGTTACAGCTGGATGAGTCAACAGACGCCTGCCACAGCTCCTGGTATATGTCTGTTACAGCTGGATGAGTCAACAGGCCTGGCACAGCTCCTGGTATATGTCTGTTACAGCTGGATGAGTCAACAGACGCCTGGCACAGCTCCTGGTATATGTCTGTTACAGCTGGATGAGTCAACAGACGCCTGGCACAGCTCCTGGTATATGTCCGTTATGTTTATGGGAGATCAATTAAGGAAGACATCCTCATCCTCTTCTGCAAACCACTGGAAACCAGGACAGGAGAGGATATTTTTTAAGTACTGGTCAGCTTTGTGACATCAAATGGCCTTTGGTGGCCGAGATGTGTTGGTATCTGATGGTGCCATGACAGGGAGACATAGCGTCGGGGTAATGCGCCTGTAACCGTTAACTCTTTGTAGGAATTCCACTAACGGTCCGTAGACTAACCAAACGTAGATGCTGCTCATGTTGCTATCTGTACTGACGGCACCAAAGCCATAACAGGGAGACATAGTGGAGTGGTAACGCGTGTGCAAGCAGTTCCTCCCGACGCCACTTGGGTACACTGCAGCATCCACCTAGAGGCTCTTGGGTAAACTGCAGCATCCACCTAGAGGCTCTTGGGTACACTGCAGCATCCACCTAGAGGCTCTTGGATACACTGCAGCATCCACCTAGAGGTTCTTGGGTACACTGCAGCATCCACCTAGAGGCTCTTGGGTACACTGCAGCATCCACCTAGAGGCTCTTGGTACACTGCAGCATCCACCTAGAGGTTCTTGGGTACACTGCAGCATCCACCTAGAGGCTCTTGGGTACACTGCAGCATCCACTGAGAGGCTCTTGGGTACACTGCAGCATCCACCTAGAGGCTCTTGGGTACACTGCAGCATCCACCTAGAGGCTCTTGGGTACACTGCAGCATCCACTGAGAGGCTCTTGGGTACACTGCAGCATCCACCTAGAGGCTCTTGGGTACACTGCAGCATCCACCTAGAGGCTCTTGGGTACACTGCAGCATCCACCTAGAGGCTCTTGGGTACACTGCAGCATCCACCTAGAGGTTCTTGGGTACACTGCAGCATCCACCGAGAGGCTCTTGGATACACTGCAGCATCCACCTAGAGGCTCTTGGGTACACTGCAGCATCCATCTAGAGGTTCTTGGGTACACTGCAGCATCCACTGAGAGGCTCTTGGGTACACTGCAGCATCCACCTAGAGGCCCTTGGGTAGACTGCAGCATCCACCGAGAGGCTCTTGGATACACTGCAGCATCCACCGAGAGGTTCTTGGATACACTGCAGCATCCACCTAGAGGTTCTTGGGTACACTGCAGCATCCACTGAGAGGCTCTTGGGTACACTGCAGCATCCACTGAGAGGCTCTTGGGTACACTGCAGCATCCACCGAGAGGCTCTTGGGTACACTGCAGCATCCACCGAGAGGCTCTTGGGTAGACTGCAGCATCCACCGAGAGGCTCTTGGGTACACTGCAGCATCCACCGAGAGGCTCTTGGGTACACTGCAGCATCCATCTAGAGGTTCTTGGATACACTGCAGCATCCACTGAGAGGCTCTTGGGTACACTGCAGCATCCACCGAGAGGTTCTTGGATACACTGCAGCATCCACCTAGAGGTTCTTGGGTATACAGCAGCATCCACCGAGAGGCTCTTGGGTATACAGCAGCATCCACCTAGAGGTTCTTGGGTACACTGCAGCATCCACCAAGAGGCTCTTGCTGCCAAGGGAATGCCTGACAACTTGAAAGACGTTTTGGAAACTACAGTGAACATATACAACTTTTAAAGCAAAGCCCCTGAACTCAAATCAAAACAAATCAAATGTATTTATAAAGCCCTTCGTACATCAGCTGATATCTCAAAGTGCTGTACAGAAACCCAGCCTAAAACGCCAAACAGCAAGCAATGCATGTGTAGAAGCACGGTGGCTAGGAAAAACTCCCTAGAAAGGCCAAAACCTAGGAAGAAACCTAGAGAGGAACCAGGCTATGTGGGGTGGCCAGTCCTCTTCTGGCTGTGCCGGGTGGAGATTATAACAACATGGCCAAGATGTTCAAATGTTCATAAATGACCAGCATGGTCCAATAATTATAAGGCAGAACAGTTGAAACTGGAGCAGCAGCACGGCCAGGTGGACTGGGGACAGCAAGGAGTCATCATGTCAGGTAGTCCTGATGCATGGTCCTAGGGCTCAGGTCCTCCAAGAGAGAGAAAGAAAGAGAGAAAGAGAGAATTAGAGAGAGCAGACTTAAATTCACACAGGACACCGAATAGGACAGGAGAAGTACTCCAGATATAACAAACTGACCCTAGCGCCCCGACACATAAACTACTGCAGTATAAATACTGGAGGCTGAGACAGGAGGGGTCAGGAGACACTGAGGCCCCGTCTGAGGACACCCCGGACAGGGCCAAACAGGAAGGATAAAACCCCACCCACTTTGCCAAAGCACAGCCCAAAGCACAGATTTCTCTTCTCTGACCTCTATGATGAAAATCATTATTGTTAATTGATTAGGACATCAACGAAATGCAGAGGTATAGTATAGATAATCATTTGAAGTATCAGTACAACTTTTACAATAAACCTCTCCTTGATATTGACCAATATCTGAGCTGAAGTATTGTCTTAGAGCTCAATAGGGAATGTGACGTCCAGCCAGTCCAGTCCCTCGTCCCAGAACCATGTTTTTCCTCCAGCCAGTTGTTACATAATGCCGAGTGGTAAGATCCTGTGAGAGGCCAGTGAGTCAGCCTGTGTGTTTCTATACTTAGCTTGATGTGAGATCCTATGGGCTTTTTGGGAGGACAGTGTTCATATCTACATCTCTACTTTCCCCTTGTGAAAACCCTTTATTCACCCCTCAAAAGCTCACACACACATTCACAAGCTTTTTTTATGGAAAGTGTTGTGATCTAGTTCTATGTAGTTGGTTGGACTAGTGGAGTCCATTTTGAAGTGATATGTCAATCACTAGCTTTCATTATGTACTATTTGGTGAGTTGGTGACACCACAAAAGGTCTTCAGAGATTTGTCTCACCTTATCCCTGCTGCTCTGTCCCTGCTGCTCTGTCCCTGCTGCTCTGTCCCTGCTTCCTCATCCCTGCTGCTCTGTCTCTGCTTCCTCATCCCTGCTGCTCTGTCTCTGCTTCCTTGTCCCTGCTGCTCTGTCTATGTTTCCTCGTCCCTGCTGCTCTGTCTATGCTTCCTTGTCCCTGCCTTTCTCTCCCTGCTTTCCCGTTTCTGCTTTCTAGTTTCCGCTTTGCTGTTTTCCTCCTCCATCTCCGCACAGCCTGCCTCCCTCCTCCCAGTCTCTCCCTCCCTCCTCCCAGTCTCTCCTTCCCTCCTCCCAGTCTCTCCCTCCCTCCTCGCAGCCTCGCCCTCCCTCCTCCCAGCCTCGTCCTCCCTCCCCACAGCCTCTTCCTCCCTCCCGCACAGTCTCTCCCTCCCTCCTCCCAGCCTCATCCTCCCTCCCCACAGCCTCTTCCTCTCCTCCCCACAGCCTCTTCCTCCCTCCGCACAGTCTCTCCCTCCCTCCTCCCAGCCTCATCCTCCCTCCCCACAGCCTCTTCCTCTCCTCCCCACAGCCTCTCCCTCCCTCCTCCCAGCCTCATCCTCCCTCCCCACAGCCTCTTCCTCCCTCCCCACAGTCTCTCCCTCCCTCCTCCCAGCCTCATCCTCCCTCACCACAGCCTCTTCCTCCCTCCCCACAGTCTCTCCCTCCCTCCTCCCAGCCTCATCCTCCCTCCCCACAGCCTCTTCCTCCCTCCCCACAGTCTCTCCCTCCCTCCTCCCAGCCGCCTCATCCTCCCTCCCCACAGCCTCTTCCTCCCTCCCCACAGTCTCTCCCTCCCTCCTCCCAGCCTCATCCTCCCTCCCCACAGCCTCTTCCTCCCTCCCCACAGCCTCTTCCTCCCTCCCCACAGCCTCTTCCTCCCTCCCCACAGTCTCTCCATCCCTCCTCCCAGCCTCATCCTCCCTCCCCACAGCCTCTTCCTCCCTCCCCACAGCCTCTCCCTCCCTCCTCCCAGCCTCATCCTCCCTCCCCACAGCCTCTTCCTCCCTCCCCACATTCTCTCCCTCCCTCCTCCCAGCCTCATCCTCCCTCCCCACAGCCTCTTCCTCCCTCCCCACAGTCTCTCCCTCCCTCCTCCCAGCCTCATCCTCCCTCCCCACAGCCTCTTCCTCCTCCCCACAGTCTCTCCCTCCCTCCTCCCAGCCTCATCCTCCCTCCCCACAGCCTCTTCCTCCCTCCCCACAGTCTCCCCCTCCCTCCTCCCAGCCTCATCCTCCCTCCCCACAGCCTCTTCCTCTCTCCCCACAGTCTCTCCCTCCCTCCTCCCAGCCTCATCCTCCCTCCCCACAGCCTCTTCCTCCCTCCCCACAGCCTCTCCCTCCCTCCTCCCAGCCTCATCCTCCTCCCCACAGCCTCTTCCTCCCTCCCACAGTCTTTCCCTCCCTCCTCCCAGCCTCATCCTCCCTCCCACAGCCTCTTCCTCCCTCCCCACAGTCTCTCCCTCCCTCCTCCCAGCCTCATCCTCCCTCCCCACAGCCTCTTCCTCTCTCCCCAGTCTCTCCCTCCCTCCTCCCAGCCTCATCCTCCCTCCCCACAGCCTCTTCCTCCCTCCCCCACAGTCTCTCCCTCCCTCCTCCCCAGCCTCATCCTCCCTCCCCACAGCCTCTTCCTCCCTCCCCACAGCCTCTTCCTCCCTCCCCACAGCCTCTTCCTCCCTCCCCACAGCCTCACCCTCCCTCCATACAGCCTCAACATATTCTGACGCTCAAGGATTTGTTCTACAATTCTCAGTCCTGTATTTGTATTGACTTTCCCCTGCCTGTTAACTTCCGTTTTCATTAATATTCCAGCTATCAGCTGGGTTGGTAAAGGTGAACCATATTAAAGCAGATGAAGAGGTTTATCTGATGTCTTATCGGTTCGCTCTACATTCTTTGCGTTGTTCGGGAATAAATTGCCTCTACACCAAATTGTAAGAGATCATGGATTGCTGTTTCCTCTTGAATTGAGAGGAACAGCAATACAGGAATCATCAAGGGAGAGAGGTAATGCATTTTATCAACTGGAAGGAAGGAGAGAGGTAATGCATTTATCAACTGGAAGGAAGGAGAGAGGTAATGCATTTTATCAACTGGAAGGAAGGAGAAAGGTAATGCATTTTATCAACTGGAAGGAAGGAGAGAGGTAATGCATTTTATCAACTGGAAGGAAGGAGAGAGGTAATGCATTTATCAACTGGAAGGAAGGAGAGAGGTAATGCATTTATCAACTGGAAGGAAGGAGAGAGGTAATGCATTTTATCAACTGGAAGGAAGGAGAGAGGTAATGCATTTTATCAACTGGAAGGAAGGAGAGAGGTAATGCATTTTATCAACTGGAAGGAAGGAGAGAGGTAATGCATTTATCAACTGGAAGGAAGGAGAGAGGTAATGCATTTTATCAACTGGAAGGAAGGAGAGAGGTAATGCATTTTATCAACTGGAAGGAAGGAGAGAGGTAATGCATTTTATCAACTGGAAGGAAGGAGAGAGGTAATGCATTTTATCAACTGGAAGGAAGGAGAGAGGTAATGCATTTTATAAACTGGAAGGAAGGAGAGAGGTAATGCATTTTATCAACTGGAAGGAAGGAGAGAGGTAATGCATTTTATCAACTGGAAGGAAGGAGAGAGGTAATGCATTTTATCAACTGGAAGGAAGGAGAGAGGTAATGCATTTTATCAACTGGAAGGAAGGAGAGAGGTAATGCATTTTATAAACTGGAAGGAAGGAGAGAGGTAATGCATTTTATAAACTGGAAGGAAGGAAGGAAGGAAGGAAGGAAGGAAGGAAGGAAGGAAGGAAGGGAAGGAAGGAGAAAGGTAATGCATTTATCAACAGGAAGGAAGGTTGAAGGGATGTAATGCATTTTACCAACTGTAAGAAAGGATGGAGGTAATGTAACGGCGTTCGTCTGTTGATGGAGAAGCGGACCAAAAAGCAGCGTGGTGGTTACTCATGTTCTTTAATGAATTAGAACGATACATGAAATAACTATATATATATATACAAAACAACAAACGGAACGTGAAAACCTATACAGCCTGTCTGGTGAACAACTACACAGAGACAGGAACAATCACCCACAAAATACACAGTGAAACCCAGGCTACCCCAATACGACAACACAATAAACCCATGTCACACCTGGCCTGAACAAATAATTAAAGAAAACACAAAATACTAAGACCAAGGCGTGACAGGTAATGCATTTTACCAACTGTAAGTTAGGGTGGAGGGAGGTAATGCATTTTACCAACTGTAAGGAAGGAGGGAGGGAGGGAGGTAATGCATTTTATTAATTGTACGGAAGGAGGGAGGGAGGTAATGCATTTTATCAACTGTAAGGAAGGAGGGAGGTAATGCATGTTACTAATTGTAAGGAAGGAGGGAGGGAGGTTGTTGAAAAGTATTTCAGACAGAAAAAGGGTCATATCTTTACTGCGGTGGAAAGTGGCCGAGCTACAGCAATGTTTGTCAGATCATGAGACATACCAAAAATCTGGGCTTCTCGCAAAAAGAGGTCCAAATGGTTAGGCCTACAAACGACCACTATATGGACAGATGAGATTCTCACGAACACAATGATGTTCTCTGTGGGGACTCTTCTGTAGGTACCCCAGTATCAGTTTAGTGAAAATATGGAGGTAGTTTTGTGCCAACAAACAAAGAGGGTTAAATATGTGTTTAAAAAAGCAAAAATACACTATATTATCAAACGTATGTGGACACCTGCTCATCGAACAAAATCATGGGCATTAATATGGAGTTGGTTCCCCCCTTTTGCTGCTATAACAGCCTTCACTTCTGCCTTCACTTCTGTGGTCCTTCTGTAGCTCAGTTGGTAGAGCATGGCGCTTGTAACGCCAGGGTAGTGGGTTCGATTCCGGGACCACCCATACGTAGAATGTATGCACACATGACTGTAAGTCGCTTTGGATAAAAGTGTCTGCTAAATGGCATATTTTTTTTTTTTTTTTTTTTTTTTTCACTCTTCCTGGAAGGATTTCCACTAGATGTTGGAACATTGCTGTGGGAATTTCTTCCATTCAGCCACAAGAGCATTAGTGAGGTCAAGCACTGATGTTGGGCGATTAGGCTCACAGTCGGCATTACAATTCATCCCAAAGGTGTTCGGAATCAGGGTTCTGTGCAGGTCAGTCAAGTTCTTCCACACCGACCTTGGCAAGCCATTTCTGTATGTCATACTGAAACAGGAAAGGGTCTTCCCAAATAGTTTCCACAAAGTTGGAAGCACAGAATCGTTTAGAATGTCATTGAATACTGTAGCGTTAAGATTTCCTTGCACTGGAACGAAGGGGCCCGAACAATCAAAAACAGCCCCAGAACATTATTCCTCCTCCACCAAACTTTACAGTTGGCACTGTGCATTGGGGCAGGTAGTGTTCTACTGGCATCCGCCAAACCCAGATTCATCCAACAGACTGCCAAATGGTGAAGCGTGATTCATCACTCCAGAGAACGCGTTACCACTGCTCCAGAGTCCAATGGCTGCGAGCTTAATACCTCTCCAGCCGACGCTTGTCATTGTACATGGTAATCTTAGGCTTGTGTGCGGCAGCCTCGGCCATGGAAACCCATTTCTCCCGACGAACAGTTATTGTGCTGCCGTTGCTTCCAGAGGCAGTTTGAAACTCAGTAGTGAGTGTTGCAACGGAGGACAGACGATTTTTACCTGCTACACGCTTCAGCGCTCATTGGTCACGTTCTGTGAGCTTGTGTGGTCTACCACTTCGTGGCTGAGCCGTTGTTGCTCCTAGACGTTTCCACTTCACAATAACAGCACTTACAGTTGACCGGGGGCAGCTCGAGCAGGGCACATGAACTGACTTGTTGGAAAGGTGGCATCTTATTTTAGTGCAACTGTGAATGTCACTAAGCTCTTCAGTACGGACCATTCTACTGCTAATGTTTGTCTATGGAGATTGCATGGCTGTGTGCTTGATTTTATACACCTGGTGACAGGTGTGGCTGAAATAACCGAATCCACTCATTTGAAAGGATGTCAACATAATTTTGTATATATAATGTATTTCCTGAGCTTTCTTATATT
>NW_026286299.1:0-5827 GCF_023373465.1 Oncorhynchus keta | reverse complement strand
GATATAAATACATTATCATTACATCTGACCTGATGTAAATACATTATCATTACATCTGGACCCGGTGTAACTACATTATCATCATGTTTGATTAACAGAGAGAATGTACAGATAGTATGACATGGGTGTTAAGTGAAGCTTTATCCTCCTGTTAGATTATGTGACTGTACTTCCTGTTTCCCTGTGTCCCGCCCGTCAGGCCTACTTCCGCAAACTCCACCATCCCAGAAGCGAAGGTGCAGGTTCTTGGGCCGGCTTCGCGCGTTGCCACTAACGCTGACATCACCATGTGGAGCATCACCAAGATCGACACACTGTCAGCTCTGATGGACTCCTCCAATGGAGACTGGGATGCTGTTATGGTCAGATATCTATCTATCTATCTATCTATCTATCTATCTATCTATCTATCTATCTATCTATCTATCTATCTATCTCTGTCCTCCAATGGAAACTGGGATGCTGTTATGGTAGTCTGTCTGTCTGTCTGTCTGTCTGTCTGTCTGTCTGTCTGTCTGTCTGTCTGTCTGTCTGTCTGTCTGTCTGTCAAGTGATTAACCAATCAATCAGTCGGCCATTTACCAATCTATTCATGTCCCCCCTATAGGCGCAGGCCATCATCAGTAAGTACCTGAGTAACTCAGGAAATACTCTGGGCGTGCCGAGCTCAACTCCATCGGAGGACCCAACCTGTGTTCACTAGACATCAGCCTCCTGAAGACCATTACACAGAGTAGCCTGAGGTAAGACCGAGAGGAGGACCCAACCTGTGTTTCACCAGCCTCTGAGACATAGCCTCCTGAAGGACCCAACCTGTGTTCTCTACACCAGCCTCCTGTAGCCTGAACACAGAGTAGCCTGAGGTAAGACCGAGAGGAGGACAACCTGTGTTCACTAGACACAGCCTCCTGAAGACCTGTACACAGAGTAGCCTGAGCCGAGAGGACCCAACCTGTGTTCACTAGACACCAGAGGAGGACCCAACCTGTGTTCTCTGACACCAGCCTCCTGTAGCCTGTAACACACAGTAGCCTGAGGTAAGACCGAGAGGAGGACCCAGCCTGTGTTCTCTAGACACCAGCCTCCTGTAGCCTGTAACACAAGTAGCCTGGTAAGACCGAGAGGGAGGACCCAACCTGTGTTCTCTAGACACCAGTCTGTGTCTTCTCTGATCTACAGTATGAGGAACAATCAGACAATAAGACAATCAGACGGTTGTGTTGATGTGTGATGTCAGACAATAAGATGGTTGTGTTGATGTGTGATGTCAGACAATAAGACAATAAGACGGTTGTGTTGATGTGTGATGTCAGACAATAAGACAATAAGACGGTTGTGTTGATGTGTGATGTCAGACAATAAGACAATAAGATGGTTGTGTTGATGTGTGATGTCAGACAATAAGACAATAAGACGGTTGTGTTGATGTGTGATGTCAGACAATAAGATGGTTGTGTTGATGTGTGATGTCAGACAATAAGACAATAAGATGGTTGTGTTGATGTGTGATGTCAGACAATAAGACATGACGGTTGTGTTGATGTGTGATGTCAGACAATAAGATGGTTGTGTTGATGTGTGATGTCAGACAATAAGACAATAAGACGGTTGTGTTGATGTGTGATGTCAGACAATAAGATGGTTGTGTTGATGTGTGATGTCAGACAATAAGACAATAAGACGGTTGTGTTGACGTGTGATGTCGACAGACAATAAGACGGTTGTGTTGATGTGTGATGTCAGACAATAAGACGGTTGTGTTGATGTGTGATGTCAGACAATAAGACGGTTGTGTTGATGTGTGATGTCAGACAATAAGACAATAAGACGGTTGTGTTGATGTGTGATGTCAGACAATAAGACAATAAGATGGTTGTGTTGATGTGTGATGTCAGACAATAAGACAATCAGACGGTTGTGTTGATGTGTGATGTCGAGACAATCAAGACGGTTTGTGTTGATGTGTGATGTCAGACAATCAGACGGTTGTGTTGATGTGTGATGTCAGACAATAAGACAATAAGATGGTTGTGTTGATGTGTGATGTCAGACAATAAGACAATAAGATGGTTGATGTTGATGTGTGATGTCAGATGGTTGTGTTGATGTGTGATGTCAGACAATAAGACAATAAGATGGTTGTGTTGATGTGTGATGTCAGACAATAAGACAATAAGATGGTTGTGTTGATGTGTGATGTCAGATGGTTGTGTTGATGTGTGATGTCAGACAATAAGACAATAAGATGGTTGTGTTGATGTGTGATGTCAGATGGTTGTGTTGATGTGTGATGTCAGACAATAAGACAATAAGATGGTTGTGTTGATGTGTGATGTCAGACAATAAGACAATAAGACGGTTGTGTTGATGTGTGATGTCAGACAATAAGATGGTTGTGTTGATGTGTGATGTCAGACAATAAGATGGTTGTGTTGATGTGTGATGTCAGACAATAAGATGGTTGTGTTGATGTGTGATGTCAGACAATAAGATGGTTGTGTTGATGTGTGATGTCAGACAATAAGACAATAAGACGGTTGTGTTGATGTGTGATGTCAGACAATAAGACAATAAGACGGTTGTGTTGATGTGTGATGTCAGACAATAAGACAATAGCGGTTGTGTTGATGTGTGATGTCAGACAATAAGACAATAAGATGGTTGTGTTGATGTGTGATGTCAGACAATAAGACGGTTGTGTTGATGTGTGATGTCAGACAATAAGACAATAAGACGGTTGTGTTGATGTGTGATGTCAGAACAATAAGACGGTTGTGTTGATGTGTGATGTCAGACGCTAGTAGCAATAAGATGGTTGTGTTGATGTGTGATGTCAGACAATAAGATGGTTGTGTTGATGTGTGATGTCAGATGGTTGTGTTGATGTGTGATGTCAGACAATAAGACAATAAGATGGTTGTGTTGATGTGTGATGTCAGACAATAAGATGGTTGTGTTGATGTGTGATGTCAGACAATAAGATGGTTGTGTTGATGTGTGATGTCAGACAATAAGATGGTTGTGTTGATGTGTGATGTCAGACAATAAGACAATAAGATGGTTGTGTTGATGTGTGATGTCAGACAATAAGACAATAAGATGGTTGTGTTGATGTGTGATGTCAAACAATAAGACAATCAGATGGTTGTGTTGATGTGTGATGTCAGACAATAAGACTGGTTGTGTTGACGTGTGATGTCAGACAATAAGACAATAAGACGGTTGTGTTGATGTGTGATGTCAGACAATAAGACAATAAGACGGTTGTGTTGATGTGTGATGTCAGACAATAAGATGGTTTGTGTTGATGTGTGATGTCAGACAATAAGACAATAAGACGGTTGTGTTGATGTGTGATGTCAGACAATAAGACAATAGGCGTTGTGTTGATGTGTGATGTCAGACAATAAGATGGTTGTGTTGATGTGTGATGTCAGACAATAAGATGGTTGTGTTGATGTGTGATGTCAGACAATAAGACAATAGACGGTTGTGTTGATGTGTGATGTCAGACAATAAGACAATAAGATGGTTGTGTTGATGTGTGATGTCAGACAATAAGATGGTTGTGTTGATGTGTGATGTCAGACAATAAGATGGTTGTGTTGATGTGTGATGTCAGACAATAAGATGGTTGTGTTGATGTGTGATGTCAGACAATAAGATGGTTGTGTTGATGTGTGATGTCAGACAATAAGATGGTTGTGTTGATGTGTGATGTCAGACAATAAGATGGTTGTGTTGATGTGTGATGTCAGACAATAAGATGGTTGTGTTGATGTGTGATGTCAGACAATAAGATGGTTGTGTTGATGTGTGATGTCAGACAATAAGATGGTTGTGTTGATGTGTGATCAGACAATAAGACAATAAGATGGTTGTGTTGATGTGTGATGTCAGACAATAAGACAATAAGATGGTTGTGTTGATGTGTGATGTCAGAACAGACATAAGACGGTTGTGTTGATGTGTGATGTCAGACAATAAGATGGTTGTGTTGACGTGTGATGTCAGACAATAAGACAATCAGACGGTTGTGTTGATGTGTGATGTCAGACAATAAGACGGTTGTGTTGATGTGCGATGTCAGACAAGACAATAAGACGGTTGTGTTGATGTGCGATGTCAGACAATAAGATGAGTTGTGTTGATGTGTGATGTCAGACAATAAGACAATCAGACGGTTGTGTTGATGTGTGATGTCAGACAATAAGACAATAAGATGTTGTGTTGATGTGTGATGTCAGACAATCAAGATGGTTGTGTTGATGTGTGATGTCAGACAATAAGATGGTTGTGTTGATGTGTGATGTCAGACAATAAGATGGTTGTGTTGATGTGTGATGTCAGACAATAAGACAATAAGATGGTTGTGTTGATGTGTGATGTCAGACAATAAGATGGTTGTGTTGATGTGATGTCCAGACAATAAGATGGTTGTGTTGATGTGTGATGTCAGACAATAGACAAGATGGTTGTGTTGATGTGTGATGTCAGACAATAAGATGGTTGTGTTGATGTGTGATGTCAGACAATAAGACAATAAGATGGTTGTGCTGATGTGTGATGTCAGACAATAAGATGGTTGTGTTGATGTGTGATGTCAGACAATAAGACAATAAGATGGTTGTGTTGATGTGTGATGTCAGACAATAAGATGGTTGTGTTGACGTGTGATGTCAGACAATAAGACAATAGACGGTTGTGTTGATGTGCGATGTCAGACAATAAGACAATCGACGGTTGTGTTGATGTGTGATGTCAGACAATAAGACAGAGTTGTGTTGATGTGTGATGTCAGACAATAGACAATAAGACAGTTGTGTTGATGTGTGATGTCAGACAATAAGATGGTTGTGTTGATGTGTGATGTCAGACAATAAGACAATCAGACGGTTGTGTTGATGTGTGATGTCAGACAATAAGACGGTTGTGTTGATGTGTGATGTCAGACAATAAGATGGCTTGTGTTGATGTGTGATGTCAGACACAATGGGATCACATCAGATGGTTGTGTTGATGTGTGATGTCAGACAATAAGATGGTTGTGTTGATGTGTGATGTCAGACAATCAGATGGTTGTGTTGATGTGTGATGTCAGACAATAAGATGGTTGTGTTGATGTGTGATGTCAGACAATAAGATGGTTGTGTTGATGTGTGATGTCAGACAATAAGATGGTTGTGTTGATGTGTGATGTCAGACAATAAGACGGTTGTGTTGATGTGTGATGTCAGACAATAAGACTATGTTGATGTGTGATGTCAGATGATTGTGCTGATGTGATGTCAGACAATAAGATGGTTGTGTTGATGTGTGATGTCAGACAATAAGACAGTATGTGATGTCAGATGGTTGTGTTGATGTGTGATGTCAGACAATAAGATGGTTGTGCTGACGATGATGTCAGACAATAAGATGGTTGTGTTGATGTGTGATGTCAGACAATAAGATGGTTGTGTTGATGTGTGATGTCAGACAATAAGACGGTTGTGTTGACGTGTGATGTCAGACAATAAGCAAATGGTTGTGTTGATGTGCGATGTCAGACAATCAGACGGTTGTGTTGATGTGTGACGTAAGTGACAGTAAGACAATAAGACGGTTGTGTTGATGTGTGATGTCAGACAATAAGACAATCAGACGGCTGTGCTGACGTGTGATGTCAGACATGGTTGTGTTGATGTGTGATGTCAGACAATAAGACGGTTGTGTTGATGTGTGATGTCAGACGGTTGTGTTGATGTGTGATGTCAGATGGTTGTGTTGATGTGTGATGTCAGACAACAAGATGGTTGTGTTGACGGTGATGTCAGATGGTTGTGTT
>NW_026286298.1:0-13865 GCF_023373465.1 Oncorhynchus keta | reverse complement strand
ACACATACTATACCGTGAGACATGAGAGGACATGGCCGACACATACTATACCGTGAGACATGAGAGGACACGGCAACACATACTATACCGTGAGACATGAGAGGACACGCCAACACATACTATACCGTGAGACATGAGAGGACACGGCCGACACATACTATACCGTGAGACATGAGAGGCCACGGCAACACATACTATACCGTGAGACATGAGACACGGCAACACGTACTATACCGTGAGACATGAGAGACACGGCACACATACTATACCGTGAGACATGAGAGGACATACAACACATACTATACCGTGGAGACATTGGCGCGAGAGGACACGGCAACACATACTATACCGTGAGACATGAGAGGACATGGCAAATACGTACTATACCGTGAGACATGAGAGGACATGGCAACATGCTACTATACCGTGAGACATGAGAGGACATGGCAACACGTACACATGGAGACATGAGAGGACATGGCAACACGTACTATACCGTGAGACATGAGAGGACATGGGCAACACATACTATACCGTGAGACATGAGAGGACATGGCAACACATACCATACCGTGAGACATGAGAGGACATGGCAACACATACTATACCGTGAGACATGAGAGAGGGATGGCAACAGCGTACTATACCGTGAGACATGAGAGACATGGCAACACATACTATACCGTGAGATATGAGAGGACACGGCAACACATACTATACCGTGAGACATGAGAGGACATGGCAACACATACTATACCGTGAGACATGAGGAGGACATGGCAACACGTACTATACCGTGAGACATGAGAGGACATGGCAACACATACTATACCGTGAGACATGAGAGGACATGGCAACACATACTATACCGTGAGACATGAGAGGACACGGCAACACATACTATACCGTGAGACATGAGAGGACACGGCAACACATACTATACCGTGAGACATGAGAGGACACGGCAACACATACTATACCGTGAGACATGAGAGGACACGCCGACACATACTATACCGTGAGACATGAGAGGACACGGCAACACGTACTATACCGTGAGACATGAGAGGACATGGCAACACGTACTATACCGTGAGACATGAGAGGACACGGCAACACATACTATACCGTGAGACATGAGAGGACACGGCAACACATACTATACCGTGAGACATGAGAGGACACGGCAACACATACTATACCGTGAGACATGAGAGGACATGGCAACACATACTATACCGTGAGACATGAGAGGACACGGCAACACATACTATACCGTGAGACATGAGAGGACATGGCAACACATACTATACCGTGAGACATGAGAGGACACGGCAACACGTACTATACCGTGAGACATGAGAGGACACGGCAACACATACTATACCGTGAGACATGAGAGGACACGGCAACACATACTATACCGTGAGACATGAGAGGACACGGCAACACATACTATACCGTGAGACATGAGAGAGGACATGGCAACACGTACTATACCGTGAGACATGAGAGGACACGGCAACACCAACACCTAACCCTAAAACTAACCCTAGCCCTAAACCTAATTCTAACCCTAACACTAATTCCAACCTTAACCATAAACCTCCTAGAAATAGCGTTTCACCTTGTGGTGACTAACAACACGTTTGTGTTACTATTCTTGTGGGGACTTCACTTCCTCACACACACACACACACACACACACACACACACACACACACACACACACACACACACACACACACACACACACACACACACACACACACACACACACACACACACACACACACACACACACACACACACACACACACACACACACACACACACACACACACACACACACACACACACACACACACACACACACACACACACACACACACACACACACACACACACACACACACACACACACACACACACACACACACACACACACACACACACACACACACACACACACACACACACACACACACACACACACACACACACACACACACACACACACACACACACACACACACACACACACACACACACACACACACACACACACACACACACACACACACACACACACACACACACACACACACACACACACACACACACACACACACACACACACACACACACACACACACACACACACACACACACACTGTTTACCTGGTATCCCTGAATGGTGTTGAGCAGTTCTTTATAGGCAAGGCCATGCATACGGACCACTCCCCCAGGGGAGGGCAGGGGGGTGGGAGATGGGTAGTACCCTATAGTGTTGGGAGAACCTGGGGGACTGGAGAGGAGAGAGGGAGGAGGAGAAGAGAGGGGAGGAGAGAGAGAGGGTGAGAAGAGAGGAGAGAGAGGAGGAGAAGAGAGGAGAGAGAGGGTGAGAAGAGAGGAGAGAGAGGGTGAGAAGAGAGGAGAGAGAGGGTGAGAAGAGAGGAGAGAGAGGGTGAGAAGAGAGGAGAGAGGGCATGCGAAGAGAGGAGAGAGAGGGAGGGAGATGAGAGGGAGAGAGGAAAGAGAGGGAGAAGAGAGTGAGAAGAGAGGAGAGAGAGAGGGAGAAGAGAGGAAAATCATGGAAAATCTGAAAATGTGTTTTTTGTAACACTTCATGTAAGTTGGCAGTTTCATGTTAGTAAGCATTAAGATGTTGTCTTTTATAAGATCACAGGAAATGGGAAACATTTTGAAAACTCATGTGGTTCTGGGTTGTGAAACCTCGAAATGTGGTTTTTGCTGAGGAGGAGGGAGGAGGAGGGGGAGGAGGAGGGAGGGAGGAGGGGAGGGAGGGGGAGGAGGGGGAGGAGGGGGAGGGAGGGAGGGGGAGGAGGGAGGAGGGGGGAGGGAGGAGGGGGGGAGGGGGAGGGAGGGAGGGGGGAGGGGAGGGAGGAGGGGGGGGAGGAGGAGGGGGAGGGGAGGGAGGGGGAGGGGAGGGAGGGAGGGGGGGAGGAGGGGAGGGGAGGAGGGGGAGGAGGAGGAGGAGGGAGGGAGGAGGGGAGGGGGGGGAGGAGGAGGGGGAGGGGAGGGGGAGGGAGGGAGGAGGAGGAGGGAGGGAGGAGGAGGGGAGAGAGGAGGGTGGAGGAGGGGGAAGGAGGGGGGAGGGAGAGGAGGAGGGGGGTAGGGGGATGGAGGAGGAGGGGGAGGAGAGAGGCTGTGGTAGTCTTTAGTCTTCTGATACCACTACTGTTCAGTCATTAACTACCCTCGTATGTCCCCTCCCTCCCAGCCCTAAGCCACTTACAGTATATGACTGGATGGCTAATGGGGCTAACAGTTCTTATCTGGGGCACTGATATCATTAACTACCTTGTGTATGTCCTTTCCCCACAACCCGTAACAGTCCTTACTCTGGGATAGTATGCAGTAGTTCTGTGTAGAGCTGAGTGCTAGCTGGGGTAGTAGGCGTGTCCAGGTCCTAGGGGCGGGGACTCACAGCAGCACCTGCCCAATGGGAGGGGAAGAGGCCGCAGCCTCTGCCCATGATGGGATGGGAAGGGATGGGAAGGAGTAGGAGGGAGGAGATGACCTGGGGAGGGGGGATTGTGGGTGGGGGAAGGAGTTGCACCACGCCAAGGCAAGGACACGGAAAGGACATGCCCAACACGGCACACAGAGAACTAGAGATCCCCTGTCCCATCTAAAGATAGGGCTGCTGTAAGCAGACTACACAGTCCTGCAGTCGTCTACAATGTGACATGGTCCGGTCGTAGTTTGTTTCTAGGTGAGTCTTCTGCAACAACGACCCTCCTCAATGAACACTCTTAGTTTCTACAGACGTGCTGACTTGACTCTCCTTAGACCACCAATGACTTCAATATTATATCACCATGACTGTTTTACATTTGAGTCATTTAGCAGACAGCTCTCATCCAGAGAGACTTACAGTGTTGAGTGCACACATTTTCATACTGGTCCCCGGTCGGAATCAAAACCCACAACCCTGGAATTGCAAGTGCCATGCTCTCCCAACTGAGCTACACGGGACTACACACCAGAGCTCAATGACTAGACATCACCATCACTACACACCAGAGCTCAATGACTAGACATCACCATCACTACACACCAGAGCTCAATGACTAGACATCACCATCACTACACACCAGAGCTCAATGACTAGACATCACCATCACTACACACCAGAGCTCAATGACTAGACATCACCATCACTACACACCAGAGCTCAATGACTAGACATCACCATCACTACACACCAGAGCTCAATCACTAGACATCTCCATCACTACACACCAGAGCTCAATCACTAGACATCTCCATCACTACACACCAGAGCTCAATCACTAGACATCTCCATCACTACACACTGTATTTCAGCACTAGGACATCACCATCATCACACACCAGAGCCTAATGGATTTTAGACATCACCATCACTACACACCAGAGCCCAGCTGACGTGGACATCACCATCACTACACACCAGAGCTCAATGACGGGACATCACCATCACTACATAATAATTGCAGGCCTTAATGATCAGACACCATCACTACACACCAGTTTGGGCTGACTAGGACATCACCATCACTACACACCAGAGCTCTCAATGACCAGACATCACCATCACTACACACCAGAGCTCAATCACATCAGATATTCCATCACTACACACCAGAGCTCAATGACTAGACATCACCATCACTACACACCAGAGCTCAATGACTAGACATCACCATCACTACACACCAGAGCTCAATGACTAGACATCTCCATCACTACACACCAGAGCTCAATGACTAGACATCACCATCACTACACACAGAGCTCAATCACTAGACATCTCCATCACTACACACCAGGCTCAATGACTAGACATCACCATCACTACACACCAGAGCTCAATCACTAGACATCTCCATCACTACACACCAGAGCTCAATGACTAGACATCTCCATCACTACACACCAGAGCTCAATCACTAGACATCTCCATCACTACACACCAGAGCTCAATCACTAGACATCACCATCACTACACACCAGAATGCTCAACTCACACCAGAGCTCAATCACTAGACATCACCATCACTACACACCAGAGCTCAATCACTAGACATCTCCATCACTACACACCAGAGCTCAATGACTCATCATCACTAGACATCACCATCACTACACACCAGAGCTCAATCACTAGACATCACCATCACTACACACAGAGCTCAATGACTAGACATCTCCATCACTACACACCAGAGCTCAATGACTAGACATCACCATCACTACACACCAGAGCTCAATCACTAGACATCTCCATCACTACACACCAGAGCTCAATGACTAGACATCACCATCACTACACACCAGAGCTCAATCACTAGACATCTCCATCACTACACACCAGAGCTCAATGACTAGACATCACCATCACTACACACCAGAGCTCAATCACTAGACATCTCCATCACTACACACCAGAGCTCAATCACTAGACATCACCATCACTACACACCAGAGCTCAATCACTAGACATCTCCATCACTACACACCAGAGCTCAATCACTAGACATCTCCATCACTACACACCAGAGCTCAATCACTAGACATCTCCATCACTACACACCAGAGCTCAATCACTAGACATCACCATCACTACACACCAGAGCTCAATCACTAGACATCTCCATCACTACACACCAGAGCTCAATCACTAGACATCTCCATCACTACACACCAGAGCTCAATCACTAGACATCTCCATCACTACACACCAGAGCTCAATCAGACATCTCCATCACTACACACCAGAGCTCAATCACTAGACATCACCATCACTACACACCAGAGCTCAATCACTAGACATCTCCATCACTACACACCAGAGCTCAATCACTAGACATCTCCATCACTACACACCAGAGCTCAATCACTAGACATCTCCATCACTACACACCAGAGCTCAATCACTAGACATCTCCATCACTACACACCAGAGCTCAATCACTAGACATCTCCATCACTACACACCAGAGCTCAATCACTAGACATCACCATCACTACACCAGAGCTCAATCACTAGACATCTCCATCACTACACACCAGAGCTCAATCACTAGACATCTCCATCACTACACACCAGAGCTCAATCACTAGACATCTCCATCACTACACACCAGAGCTCAATCACTAGACATCACCATCACTAAACACCAGTGCTCAATGACTAGACATCTCCATCACTACACACACCAGAGCTCATGACTAGACATCATCACTACACACCAGAGCTCAATGACTAGACATCACCATCACTACACACCATAGCTCAATCACTGACATCACCATCACTCACACCAGAGCTCAATCACTCACACCGTCACTACACACCAGAGCTCAATCACTAGACATCACCATCACTACACACCAGAGCTCAATCACTAGACATCTCCATCACTACACACCAGAGCTCAATGACTAGACATCACCATCACTACACACCAGAGCTCAATGACTAGACATCTCCATCACTACACACCAGAGCTCAATCACTAGACATCACCATCACTACACACCAGAGCTCAATGACTAGACATCACCATCACTACACACCAGAGCTCAATGACTAGACATCTCCATCACTACACACCAGAGCTCAATGACTAGACATCACCAGAGCTCAATGACTAGACATCACCATCACTACACACCAGAGCTCAATCACTAGACATCACCATCACTACACACCAGTGCTCAATGACTAGACATCTCCATCACTACACACCAGAGCTCAATGACTAGACATCACCATCACTACACACCAGAGCTCAATCACTAGACATCTCCATCACTACACACCAGAGCTCAATCACTAGACATCTCCATCACTACACACCAGAGCTCAATCACTAGACATCTCCATCACTACACACCAGAGCTCAATCACTAGACATCACCATCACTACACACCAGTGCTCAATGACTAGACATCCATCACTACACACCAGAGCTCAATGACTAGACATCACCATCACTACACACCAGAGCTCAATCACTAGACATCTCCATCACTACACACCAGAGCTCAATGACTAGACATCACCATCACTGCACACCAGAGCTCAATGGGACTAGACATCACCATCACTACACACCAGGCTCAATCACTGAACATCACTACACACCAGAGCTCAATCTAGACATCACCATCACCACACCAGAGCTCAATCACTAGACATCACCATCACTACACCAGAGCTCACACTAGCATCTCCATCACGATGACTCAATGACCAGACATCGCCATCACTACACACCAGAGCTCAATGACTAGACATCTCCATCACTACACACCAGAGCTCAATCACTAGACATCACCATCACTACACACCAGAGCTCAATGACTAGACATCACCATCACTACACACCAGAGCTCAATACTTAGACATCTCCATCACTACACACCAGCTCAGCTCCACCCAACTCTTCCACAGCCCCACTGACACCGACTGAGACTCAAGCCCAATCCTAAATCAACTGAGTCCTACCTTCAAGTTTACTTTTGTAATATTGTACACACCTAATCAATGCTTCCAGCACATTGGGATCCATTGGAATTTTGGGGGTGAGGCCTCACACATGCCAAGCACACATAAACCATTGGAAATAATAATTGTTTTTAATCAGAGCAGAAGAAGATGTTTACATTGAACAGTCAATGAACTACAAGATTTCCCCGCATGCAAATTCACCAAAATCACACAGAATATTCCCCCAAAACCACAAGGTAACACAAACAAACATACACTGGCACTTGGTTCCCTGCCCCTCTGTGGTCAGGGCAGACGCTCCTACCCCTCCCAGAGTTCTAGATCAGAGAAACCCAGACAGAAAAGAAGACAGGGGGCAAGATTTAACCTCTGACCCTCTGTCCCCCTCACCCTTTCCTGCCCCCTGGTCTGTGGCAGCCCACCTACCCTCAAGGTCCCCAAGCGCCCAGCTCCCAGCAGCACTTACGCTTGGACTTATACATGGCGGCGGAGCTGGGAGCCCTGTCCCTCCTGGTCCGGGGTGGTGTGAATGTGTGTGTGAGAGGGGCCTCCAACACAGACCCATCCTCTTCAGCGCTACAGGGGAACACCTCCACAGAAGGCGAAGCTGAACCTCGCTTGCCAGCCTGGGGCCCTTGGACCAGACATCACCTGCTTGTGGACCCGCTGGGAGGCAGAGAAAGCCCGCTCTGCTGAACACATCTGGATGAAACAGTCCCTGACGGACGTGACCCTATGGAGATACACACACAAAGCAGGGTAGCTTTACTATCAGTATGCATAGTGTGTGTGTGTGTGTGCGTGAGCAGGCTTATATAGTGTGTCAACCAACCTACCTGTTGGTTGACCACCATGTGTACTCCGTGTGGTCTGATGTCGTGTGTGTATTCTCCTAGGAAGGCCAGTATGTCCTCTATGGTGGCGGTGTAGGGCAGCCCCCTCAGCCTGAGGCAGTCCCTCACACCACCAGGAGAGGGCAACAGAGACACAGAGGGCAACATTGACACCAGGGGGGCTGGAGCCACGGGGATCAGAGGGGCTGACGTGTACCTGTTCAACACCTACACACAGAGAGAGTTATACGGTTAGATGGT
Organism: Oncorhynchus keta; assembly: GCF_023373465.1. Taxonomy (NCBI): domain Eukaryota; kingdom Metazoa; phylum Chordata; class Actinopteri; order Salmoniformes; family Salmonidae; genus Oncorhynchus; species Oncorhynchus keta. The sequence continues at coordinate 5,245 of NW_026286298.1, read as the reverse complement.
TATAAGTGCTGGTTCAGCAACAACACACACACATAAACAAGCATATTCTCTCTGGAGTTCCTGGTTTTAATCTGGCAGGGGTATTCCGATTAAGTGTGTGTAGATGTGTGTGTGTCTGTATTGAAAAGGTGTGTGTGTGTTTGTGTGTTGACAGTAGGGATCTGGCTGGTTGCCAACAGGATATCACAATGTTTACCGTCCTGGAGAAGAACTGCAACCTCCAGCCCCTCTTCAGGGTCACCACTACCACTAACCTCTCTGACCCCCTGACCTCACCTAGACATCTAAAAACCACTTATGGAAATATTAAACCTGTACTGTGTAGGAGTCTAAAACCACTAGAACATATAAACCTGTACTGTGTAGGAGTCTAAAACCACTAGAACATATAAACCTGTACTGTGTAGAGATCTAAAACCACTAGAGTGTACTGTGTAAAAACCACTAGAACATATAAACCTGTACTGTGTAGAGTCTAAAACCACTAGAACATATAAAACCTGTACTGTGTAGGAGTCTAAAACCCTAGAACATATAAACCTGTACTGTGTAGGGTCTAAAACCACTAGAACATATAAACATGTACTGTGTAGGGTCTAAAACCACTAGAACATATACACCTGTACTGTGAAGGAGTCTAAAACCACTAGAACATAGAACATTTCTGAACCACTAGAACATATAAACATGTACTGTGTAGGAGTCTAAAACCACTAGAACATATAAACCTGTACTGTGAAGGAGTCTAAAACCACTAGAACATTTAAACCTGTACTGTGTAAGAGTCTAAAACCACTAGAACATTTAAACATGTACTGTGTAAGAGTCTAGAACATAAACCACTAGAACATATAAACCTGTACTGTGTAGGAGTCTAAAACCACTAGAACATATAAACCTGTACTGTGTAGGAGTCTAAAACCACTAGAACATATAAACATGTACTGTGTAGGAGTCTAAAACCACTAGAACATATAAACATGTACTGTGTAGGAGTCTAAAACCACTAGAACATATAAACCTGTACTGTGTAGGAGTCTAAAACCACTAGAACATATAAACATGTACTGTGTAGGAGTCTAAAACCACTAGAACATATAAACCTGTACTGTGTAGGAGTCTAAAACCACTAGAACATATAAACATGTACTGTGTAGGAGTCTAAAACCACTAGAACATATAAACATGTACTGTGTAGGAGTCTAAAACCACTAGAACATATAAACCTGTACTGTGTAGGAGTATAAACATGTACTGTGTAAAAACCACTAGAACATATAAACTGCTGTGTAGAAGTCTAAAACCACTAACATATAAACATGTACTGTGTAGGAGTCTAAAACCACTAGAACATATAAACCTGTACTGTGTAGGAGTCTAAAACCACTAGAACATATAAACCTGTACTGTCTAAAACCACTGTGTAGTGTAGTCTAAAACCACTAGAACATATAAACCTGTACTGTGTAGGGAGTCTAAAACCACTAGAACATATAAACATGTAAACTAAAACCACTAGAACATATAAACATGTGTGTAGGAGTCTAAAACCACTAGAACATTTAAACCTGTACTGTGTAGGAGTCTAAGTGCATGGGAATGTTACTACACTGAGAGCTGAGACACTAAGCTATCAAATGAATAGGGCTATTAAGACTATGAGAGGTGAGGTGGAGGTGTGTGTGTGTGTGTGTGTGTGTGTGTGTGTGTGTGTGTGTGTGTGTGTGTGTGTATGTATGTGTGTGTGTGTGTATTAGGAGGCACTTTCACAGACCAGAGCATTTAAGTGTTTACTCAACAAACCCTCCCATTAACCAGAACGCCAGGCAATGAGGAGGATAGCAAACACACACACACACACACAGACAGACACACGTGCACGCGAACACACAGCCACAGACACACACACACACACGCACACAGACACACACAGCCACACACACACACAGCCACACACACAGACACACACACACACGCAAACACAGCCACAAACACACACAGACTCACACACACAGACACACACACAAACACACAGACACACACACAGACACACACAGACACACACTCGCTCATCCAGTTGTTAATTAGAGTAAATGCCCGTGTTCTATTGAAGCTCTGTGTCACACCCTTAAACCTTTAAATCCTCTGCTTAGGTTTCCTACAGAAACCCCCACCAGGACTATACCAACACACACACGAACCAACACACACACATGCATGCACACTCCCTACCTCTCTCTTTCTACCTGTTGCACCTTAGCAGACAGACAAACACACCCCTCCTCCGACACACAGACATACCTGTCGCACCTTAACAGACAGACAAACCCTCCCCCTCTACATACCTGTCGCACCTTAACAGACAGACAAACCCTCCCCCTCTTCATACCTGTTACACCTTAACAGACAGACAAACCCTCCCCCTCGACATACCTGTCGCACCTTAACAGACAGACAAACCCTCCCCCTCTTCATACCTGTTGCACCTTAACAGACAGACAAACCCTCCCCCTCTTCATACCTGTTGCACCTTAACAGACAGACAACCCCTCCCCCTCTTCATACCTGTTACACCTTAACAGACAGACAAACCCTCCCCTCTTCATACCTGTTGCACCTTAACAGACAGACAAACCCTCCCCTCTTCATACCTGTTGCACCTTAACAGACAGACAAACCCTCCCCTCTTCATACCTGTTGCACCTTAACAGACAGACAAACCCTCCCCCTCTTCATACCTGTTGCACCTTAACAGACAGACAAACCCTCCCCTCTTCATACCTGTTGCACCTTAACAGACAGACAAACCCTCCCCTCTTCATACCTGTTGCACCTTAACAGACAGACAAGCCCTCCCCTCTTCATACCTGTTACACCTTAACAGACAGAGAAACCCTCCCCTCTTCATACCTGTTACACCTTAACAGACAGACAAACCCTCCCCTTCTTCATACCTGTTGCACCTTAACAGACAGACAAACCCTCCCCCTCTTCATACCTGTCTGCACCTTAACAGACAGACAAACCCTCCCCCTCTTCATACCTGTTGCACCTTAACAGACAGACAAACCCTCCCCTCTTCATACCTGTTGCACCTTAACAGACAAACAAACCCTCCCCTCTTCATACATGTTACACCTTAACAGACAGACAAACCCTCCCCCTCTTCATACCTGTTACACCTTAACAGACAGACAAACCCTCCCCCTCTTCATACCTGTTGCACCTTAACAGACAAACAAACCCTCCCCTCTTCATACATGTTACACCTTAACAGACAGACAAACCCTCCCCCTCTTCATACCTGTTACACCTTAACAGACAGACAAACCCTCCCCTCTTCATACCTGTTACACTTTAACAGACAGACAAACCCTCCCCCTCTTCATGCCTGTTACACCTTAACAGACAGACAAAACCCTCCCCCTCTTCATACCTGTTACCTTAACAGACAGACAAAACCTCCCCCTCTTCATACCTGTTGCACCCAACAGACAGACAAACCCTCCTCTTCATACCTGTTTCCCCTTCTTAACAGACAGACAACCCCTCCCCCTCTTCATACCTGTTACACCTTAACAGACAGACAACCCTCCCCTCTTCATACCTGTTGCACCTTAACAGACACCCTCCTCCCATCTTCATACCTGTTGCACCTTAACAGACAGACAAACCCTCCCCCTCTTCATACCTGTTACCTTAACAGACAGACAACCCCCCCACATTATACTTCATTACCTGTTAACCTTAACAGACAGACAAACCCTCCCCTCTTCATACACTGTTACACCTTAACAGACAGACAAACCCTCCCCCTCTTCATACCTGTTACACCTTAACAGACAGACAAACCCTCCCCCTCTTCATACCTGTTACACCTTAACAGACAGACAAACCCTCCCCCTCTTCATACCTGTTACACCTTAACAGACAGACAAACCCTCCCCCCTCTTCATACCTGTACACCTTAACAGACAGACAAACCTCCCTCTTCATTACCTGTTACACCTTAACAGACAGACAAACCCTCCCCCCTCTTCATACCTGTTACACCTTAACAGACAGACAACCCCTCCTCTTCATACCTGTTGCACCTCAGCGGCGGTGCTCTTGAACAGCTCAATGTATCTCTTTCCCAGGATGTCTTTGTGCTTCCTGAGAGCGCACTGAGCATGCTCCTCACTGGCGAATAGGACAAAGGCGTCGCCTGTCGGCCTTCCATCAGGGAAACGCACAAATAGGGATGCCATCCTTGTCACCACTGACAGGACACGCCTCTTTAGGCCCCTCCCCTTGGGAGAAGAAGGCCAGCACCTGGTCAGGTGTGGCAGTGAAGGGAAGACCTCTCATCCTGACAATCACCTGGTCCCTCTCGAGACAGAAACAATGCCACCTCACTGGAGGGTACCGCCTGCTATCTTAAGGAAGTCTTCTCCTGTTGCCTTGTACACCTGCAGCAGAAAAGACATGGCATTAACTCCTGCTCTTTGTGCTCCAGCTGTTATTTACAGGTTATGTTTACTTATTTACTGGTGTTGTTAGTATCTGAGCCACACCATAGATAGTTAGTAAAAGGTTGATAACAGGTTATTAACAGGTCACCTCTATGTATCGTGGTTATTGGTAGGGTTAGTAAAGGTTGATAACAGGTTATTAACAGGTCACCTCTATGTACCGTTGGTTAGTGTTAGGGTTAGTAAAAGGTTGATAACAGGTTATTAACAGGTCACCTCTATGTATCGTGGTTATTGGTAGGGTTAGTAAAGGTTGATAACAGGTTATTAACAGGTCACCTCTATGTATCGTTGGTTAGTGTTAGGGTTAGTAAAAGGTTGATTATAGGTTATTAACAGGTCACCTCTATGTATCGTTGGTTAGTGGTAGGGTTAGTAAAAGGTTGATTATAGGTTATTAACAGGTTACCTCTATGTATCGTTGGTTAGTGGTAGGGTTAGTAAAAGGTTGATTATAGGTTATTAACAGGTTACCTCTATGTACCGTTGGTTAGGGTTAGTAATAGGTTATTAACAGGTTACCTCTATGTACCATTGGTTAGGGTCAGTAATAGGTTATTAACAGGTTACCTCTATGTACCGTTGGTTAGGGTCAGTAATAGGTTATTAACAGGTTACCTCTATGTACCGTTGGTTAGGGTCAGTAATAGGTTATTAACAGGTTACCTCTATGTACCGTTGGTTAGGGTTAGGGTTAGTAATAGGTTATTAACAGGTTACCTCTATGTACC
>NW_026286297.1:0-1825 GCF_023373465.1 Oncorhynchus keta | reverse complement strand
GACATTTAAACGTGTTAAACCGCAGGGCTGCAGGCCCAGACGGCATCCCCAGCCGCGCCTCAGAGCATGCGCAGACCAGCTGGCCGGTGTGTTTACGGACATATTCAATCAATCCCTATACCAGTCTGCTGTTCCCACATGCTTCAAGAGGGCCACCATTGTTCCTGTTCCCAAGAAAGCTAAGGTAACTGAGCTAAACGACTACCGCCCGTAGCACTCACTTCCGTCATCATGAAGTGCTTTGAGAGACTAGTCAAGGACCATATCACCTCCACCCTACCTGACACCCTAGACCCACTCCAATTTGCTTACCGCCCAAATAGGTCCACAGACGATGCAATCTCAACCACACTGCACACTGCCCTAACCCACCTGGACAAGAGGAATACCTATGTGAGAATGCTGTTCATCGACTACAGCTCGGCATTCAACACCATAGTACCCTCCAAGCTCGTCATCAAGCTCGAGACCCTGGGTCTCGACCCCGCCCTGTGCAACTGGGTACTGGACTTCCTGACGGGCCGCCCCCAGGTGGTGAGGGTAGGCACAACATCTCCTCCCCGCTGATCCTCAACACGGGGCCCCACAAGGGTGCGTTCTGAGCCCTCTCCTGTACTCCCTGTTCACCCACGACTGCGTGGCCACGCACGCTCCAACTCAATCATCAAGTTTGCGGACGACACAACAGTGGTAGGCTTGATTACCAACAACGACGAGACGGCCTACAGGGAGGAGGTGAGGGCCCTCGGAGTGTGGTGTCAGGAAAATAACCTCACACTCAACGTCAACAAAACTAAGGAGATGATTGTGGACTTCAGGAAACAGCAGAGGGAACACCCCTATCCACATCGATGGAACAGTAGTGGAGAGGGTAGCTAGTTTTAAGTTCCTCGGCATACACATCACAGACAAACTGAATTGGTCCACTCACACTGACAGCTGCCGTGAAGAAGGCGCAGCAGCGCCTATTCAACCTCAGGAGGCTGAAGAAATTCGGCTTGTCACCAAAAGCACTCACAAACTTCTACAGATGCACAATCGAGAGCATCCTGGCGGGCTGTATCACCGCCTGGTACGGCAACTGCTCCGCCTCAACCGTAAGGCTCTCCAGAGGGTAGTGAGGACTGCACAACGCATCACCGGGGGCAAACTACCTGCCCTCCAGGACACCTACACCACCCGTTGTTACAGGAAGGCCATAAAGATCATCAAGGACATCAACCACCCGAACCACTGCCTGTTCACCCCGCTATCATCCAGAAGGCGAGGTCAGTACAGGTGCATCAAAGCTGGGACCGAGAGACTGAAAACAGCTTCTATCTCAAGGCCATCAGACTGTTAAACAGCCACCACTAACAGTGAGTGGCTGCTGCCAACACACTGTCATTGACACTGACCCAACTCCAGCCATTTTAATAATGGGAATTGATGGGAATTATGTAAATATATCACTAGCCACTTTAAACAATGCTACCTTATATAATGTTACTTACCCTACATTATTCATCTCATATGCATATGTATATACTGTACTCTACATCATCGACTGCATCCTTATGTAACACATGTATCACTAGCCACTTAACTATGCCACTTTGTTTACTTTGTCTACACACTCATCTCATATGTATACTGTACTGATACCATCTACTGTATGCTGCTCTGTACCATCACTCATTCATATATCCTTATGTACATATTCCTTATCCCCTTACACTGTGTATAAGACAGTAGTTTTGGAATTGTTAGTTAGATTACTTGTTGGTTATCACTGCATTGTCGGAACTAGAAGCACAAGCATTTCGCTACACTCGCATTTAACATC
>NW_026286296.1:0-18252 GCF_023373465.1 Oncorhynchus keta | reverse complement strand
CTATATTAACCATGTATACTGTCTATATTAACCATGTATACTGTCTATATTAACCATGTATACTGTCTATATTAACCATGTATACTGTATACTGTCTATATTAACCATGTATAGTGTCTATATTAACCATGTATACTGTCTATATTAACCATGTATACTGTCTATATTAACCATGTATACTGTCTATATTAACCATGTATACTGTCTATATTAACCATGTATACTGTATACTGTCTATATTAACCATGTATAGTGTCTATATTAACCATGTATACTGTCTATATTAACCATGTATACTGTCTATATTAACTGTAATGAGTTTCCTCCTCTTCTTCCGAAGAGGAGAGGCGAAACGGATCAGAGGACCAATACGCGGCGTGGTAATTTTCCATGGTACTTTTTAATGCTATAAGGTACACATGAACAAACTAACAAAACAAGAAATGTGAAAACTCAAAAAACAGTCCTATCTGGTGCACACACAGAGACAGAAACAATCACCCCACAAACACACAGTGAAACCCAGGCCACCTAAGTATGATTCTCAATCAGAGACAACTAATGACACCTGCCTCTGATTGAACCATACTAGGCCGTCGAAATAACCAAAACATAGAAAAACAAACATAGACTACCCACCCAACTCACGCCCCTGACCATACTAACTAAACACAAAACACAGAAAATAAAGGTCAGAACGTGACAGTACCCCCCAAAGGTGCGGACTCCGGCCGCAAAACCTGACCTATGGGGAGGGTCTGGGTGGGCGTCTGTCCGCGGTGGCGGTTCTGGCGCGGGACGCGGACCCCACTTCACCATTGTCTTTGTCCATTATTGTCCGCCTCCGTGGCTTTCTCACCATGGCAACCCCTCTCAATGACCCCACTGGACAGAGGGGCAGCTCGGGACAGAGGGACAGGGGCTCTGGACAGAGGACAGGGGGCTCTGGACAGAGGGACAGGGGCTCTGGCGCCTCTGGGCTGAGGGGCTCTGGCGCCTCTGGGCTGAGGGGCTCTGGCGCCTCTGGGCTGAGGGGCTCCGGCAGCGGCGCCGGACAGGCGGGAGCACCTGCAGAGAGGAGACAGAGAGACAGCCTGGTGCGTGGAGCTGCTACAGGAGGCAGCGGCGCCGGACAGGCGGGAGGCTCCGGCAGCGGCGCCGGACAGGCGGGAGGCTCCGGCAGTGGCGCCGGACAGGCGGAGGCTCCGGCAGCGGCGCCGGACAGGCGGGAGGCTCCGGACAGGCGGGAGGCTCCAGCAGCGGCGCCGGACAGGCGGGAGGCTCCGGCAGCGGCGCCGGACAGGCGGGAGGCTCCGGCAGTGGCGCCGGACAGGCGGGAGGCTCCGGCAGCGGCGCCGGACAGGCGGGGAGGCTCCGGCAGCGGCGCCGGACAGGCGGGAGGCTCCGGCAGTGGCGCCCGGACAGGCGGGAGGCTCCAGCAGCGGCGCCGGACAGGCGGGAGGCTCCGGACAGGCGGGAGCACCTGCAGGAGGAGACTGAGAGACAGCCTGGTGCGTGGGGCTGCCACAGGAACTACCAGGCTGGGGAGACTTTCAGGAGGCTTGATGTTAGGAGGAGCCTGAAAGATCGGGCTGTGGGGGAGCACTGGAGCTCTGGTGCGCAACCTTGGCACCACTTCCCCAGGCTGGACAACTACTCGAGCCGGACCACTCCAGAGTGCAGGCACAGGTTGAACCGGGCTGTGGGTAAGCACGGGAGATCTAGTGCTTACTACACGCACCTCTCCCCTAGGCTCCACTCCCACAGTTGCCGGTACGAGACGGAGCGCAGGCAGAGGACGCACTGCACCCTCCCAGCGCCCGGAGACACAGCACGCAGAGCCGGCGCAGGATAACCTGGACCAAGACTGCGTACCGGCGACCAGACCCGCTGAGCAGGCACCATACGCCCTGGCTCAATGCCCACACTCATGGCACTCTCGGGGGCTGCCCTATAGCGCACCGGGCTATGGACACGCACTGGCGACACCGTGCGCTCAACCGCATAACACGGTGCCTGACCAGTAATGCGCTGCTTATCATAAGCACGAGGAGTGAGCTCCAGGTCTGCTACCTGGCTTAGTACCACACCTCGTGTGCCCCCCCCAAAAAATTTGGGCTGCCTCTCTCGTACCTGTCGCACTGCCGTGCTGGCCAGCCAACCTCATTCTCCTGTAACCTTCCTTGCATTGCTCCATGAATCCCAGGCGGGCTCCGGCACTCTCCCTGGGTCGACCGCCCACCTATCTATCTCCTCCCAAGTTGTGTAGTCCAGATTCAGCTCTGATGCTGGCCGCTGTTATTGCTGCTGCTGCTGCTGTCGTCGCTGTCCCTTTACCACGCCGCTTGGTCCGATTGTGGTGGGTGATTCTGTAATGAGTTTCCTCCTCTTCTTCCGAAGAGGAGAGGCAAAACGGATCAGAGGACCAATACGTCTGGCGTGGTAATTTTCCATGGTACTTTTTAATGCTATAAGGTACACATGAACAAACTAACAAAACAAGAAATGTGAAAACTCAAAAAACAGTCCTATCTGGTGCACACACAGAGACAGGAAACAATCACCCACAAACACACAGTGAAACCCAGGCCACCTAAGTATGATTCTCAATCAGAGACAACTAATGACACCTGCCTCTGATTGAGAACCATACTAGGCCGAAACATCGAAATAACCAAAACATAGAAAAACAAACATAGACTACCCACCCAACTCACGCCCTGACCATACTAACTAAACACAAAACACAGAAAATAAAGGTCAGAACGTGACATTAACCATGTATACTGTCTATATTAACCACGTATACTGTATACTGTCTATATTAACCGTGTATAGTGTCTATATTAACCATGTATAGTGTCTATATTAACCATGTATAGTGTCTATATTAACCATGTATACTGTCTATATTAACCATGTATACTGTCTATATTAACCATGTATACTGTCTATATTAACCATGTATACTGTCTATATTAACCATGTATACTGTCTATATTAACCATGTTTACTGTCTATATTAACCATGTATAGTGTCTATATTAACCATGTATAGTGTCTATATTAACCATGTATACTATCTATATTAACCATGTATAGTGTCTATATTAACCATGTATAGTGTCTATATTAACCATGTATAGTGTCTATATTAACCATGTATAGTGTCTATATTAACCATGTATAGTGTCTATATTAACCATGTATACTGTCTATATTAACCATGTATACTGTCTATATTAACCATGTATACTGTCTATATTAACCATGTATACTGTCTATATTAACCATGTATACTGTATACTGTCTATATTAACCATGTATAGTGTCTATATTAACCATGTATAGTGTCTATATTAACCATGTATACTATCTATATTAACCATGTATAGTGTCTATATTAACCATGTTTACTGTCTATATTAACCATGTATACTGTCTATATTAACCATGTATACTGTATACTGTCTATATTAACCATGTATACTGTCTATATTAACCATGTATACTGTCTATATTAACCATGTTTACTGTCTATATTAACCATGTATACTGTCTATATTAACCATGTATACTGTCTATATTAACCATGTATACTGTATACTGTCTATATTAACCATGTATAGTGTCTATATTAACCATGTATAGTGTCTATATTAACCATGTATACTGTCTATATTAACCATGTATACTGTCTATATTAACCATGTATACTGTCTATATTAACCATGTATACTGTATACTGTCTATATTAACCATGTATAGTGTCTATATTAACCATGTATACTGTCTATATTAACCATGTATACTGTCTATATTAACCATGTATACTGTATACTGTCTATATTAACCATGTATAGTGTCTATATTAACCATGTATACTGTCTATATTAACCATGTATACTGTCTATATTAACCATGTATACTGTATACTGTCTATATTAACCATGTATAGTGTATACTGTCTATATTAACCATGTATACTGTCTATATTAACCATTTATACTGTCTATATTAACCATGTTTACTGTCTATATTAACCATGTATACTGTATACTGTCTATATTAACCATGTATACTGTCTATATTAACCATGTATACTGTCTATATTAACCATGTATACTGTATACTGTCTATATTAACCATGTATAGTGTCTATATTAACCATGTATACTGTCTATATTAACCATGTATACTGTCTATATTAACCATGTATACTGTCTATATTAACCATGTATACTGTCTATATTAACCATGTATACTGTATACTGTCTATATTAACCATGTATAGTGTCTATATTAACCATGTATACTGTCTATATTAACCATGTATAGTGTCTATATTAACCGTGTATACTGTCTATATTAACCATGTATAGTGTCTATATTAACCATGTATACTGTCTATATTAACCGTGTATAGTGTCTATATTAACCATGTATAGTGTCTATATTAACCATGTATAGTGTCTATATTAACCATGTATAGTGTCTATATTAACCATGTATACTGTCTATATTAACCATGTATACTGTCTATATTAACCATGTATACTGTCTATATTAACCATGTATACTGTCTATATTAACCATGTTTACTGTCTATATTAACCATGTATAGTGTCTATATTAACCATGTATAGTGTCTATATTAACCATGTATACTATCTATATTAACCATGTATAGTGTCTATATTAACCATGTATAGTGTCTATATTAACCATGTATAGTGTCTATATTAACCATGTATAGTGTCTATATTAACCATGTATAGTGTCTATATTAACCATGTATACTGTCTATATTAACCATGTATACTGTCTATATTAACCATGTATACTGTCTATATTAACCATGTATACTGTCTATATTAACCATGTATACTGTATACTGTCTATATTAACCATGTATAGTGTCTATATTAACCATGTATACTGTCTATATTAACCATGTATACTGTCTATATTAACCATGTATACTGTCTATATTAACCACGTATACTGTATACTGTCTATATTAACCGTGTATAGTGTCTATATTAACCATGTATAGTGTCTATATTAACCATGTATAGTGTCTATATTAACCATGTATAGTGTCTATATTAACCATGTATACTGTCTATATTAACCATGTTTACTGTCTATATTAACCATGTATACTGTCTATATTAACCATGTCTACTGTCTATATTAACCATGTATACTGTCTATATTAACCATGTATAGTGTCTATATTAACCATGTATACTGTCTATATTAACCATGTATACTGTCTATACTAACCATGTATACTGTCTATATTAACCATGTATACTGTCTATATTAACCATGTATACTGTCTATATTAACCATGTATACTGTATACTGTCTATATTAACCATGTATAGTGTCTATATTAACCATGTATACTGTCTATATTAACCATGTATACTGTCTATATTAACCATGTATACTGTCTATATTAACCATGTATACTGTCTATATTAACCATGTATACTGTATACTGTCTATATTAACCATGTATAGTGTCTATATTAACCATGTATACTGTCTATATTAACCATGTATACTGTCTATATTAACGACGTATACTGTATACTGTCTATATTAACCGTGTATAGTGTCTATATTAACCATGTATAGTGTCTATATTAACCATGTATAGTGTCTATATTAACCATGTATAGTGTCTATATTAACCATGTATAGTGTCTATATTAACCATGTATACTGTCTATATTAACCATGTATACTGTCTATATTAACCATGTATACTGTCTATATTAACCATGTTTACTGTCTATATTAACCATGTATAGTGTCTATATTAACCATGTATACTGTCTATATTAACCATGTATACTGTCTATATTAACCATGTATACTGTCTATATTAACCATGTATAGTGTCTATATTAACCATGTATAGTGTCTATATTAACCATGTATACTATCTATATTAACCATGTATAGTGTCTATATTAACCATGTATAGTGTCTATATTAACCATGTATAGTGTCTATATTAACCATGTATAGTGTCTATATTAACCATGTATACTGTCTATATTAACCATGTATACTGTCTATATTAACCATGTATACTGTCTATATTAACCATGTTTACTGTCTATATTAACCATGTATAGTGTATACTGTCTATATTAACCATGTATACTGTCTATATTAACCATTTATACTGTCTATATTAACCATGTTTACTGTCTATATTAACCATGTATACTGTATACTGTCTATATTAACCATGTATACTGTCTATATTAACCATGTATACTGTCTATATTAACCATGTATACTGTCTATATTAACCATGTTTACTGTCTATATTAACCATGTATACTGTCTATATTAACCATGTATACTGTCTATATTAACCATGTTTACTGTCTATATTAACCATGTATACTGTATACTGTCTATATTAACCATGTATACTGTCTATATTAACCATGTATACTGTCTATATTAACCATGTATACTGTCTATATTAACCATGTTTACTGTCTATATTAACCATGTATACTGTATACTGTCTATATTAACCATGTATACTGTCTATATTAACCATGTATACTGTATACTGTCTATATTAACCATGTATGGTGTTTATATTGATTGTAATTGATATAAGTCAACATCTAAGTATGAAGTATTTTTATGTAAATTGTTATGGCTGTATAGTTTTAAAAACCCAATAATGTTGTGGGTCCATCAGACCTGTGAACATTAGGTGAACAACAAAAACATGAACACCACACAACGGTTAAAGGTTTAAACATGGTATGGCTATGGGCCCGTTGTATGTTTAAAAGGTATGGCTATGGGCCGGTTGTATGTTTAAAGGTATGGCTATGGGCCCGTTGTATGTTTAAAGGTATGGCTATGGGCCCGTTGTATGTTCAAAAGGTATGGCTATGGGCCCGTTGTATGTTTAAAAGGTATGACTACGGGCCCGTTGTATGTTTAAAGGTATGGCTATGGGCCCGTTGTATGTTTAAAGGTATGGCTATGGGCCCGTTGTATGTTTAAAAGGTATGGCTATGGGCCCGTTGTATGTTTAAAGGTATGGCTATGGGCCCGTTGTATGTTTAAAGGTATGGCTATGGGCCCGTTGTATGTTTAAAGGTATGGCTATGGGCCCGTTGTATGTTTAAAAGGTATGGCTATGGGCCCGTTGTATGTTTAAAGGTATGGCTATGGGCCCGTTGTATGTTTAAAGGTATGGCTATGGGCCCGTTGTATGTTTAAAGGTATGGCTGCCTGTTGTATGTTTAAAGGTATGGCTGCCTGTTGTATGTTTAAAGGTATGGCTATGGGCCCGTTGTATGTTTAAAGGTATGGCTATGGGCCCGTTGTATGTTTAAAGGTATGGTTTTAATGGGCCCGTTGTATGGTTTTAATGGGCCTGTTGTATGTTTAAAAGGTATGGTTTTAATGGGCCAGTTGTATGTTTAAAGGTATGGCTATGGGCCAGTTGTATGTTTAAAGGCCAGGTATGGTTTTAATGGGCCAGTTGTATGTTTAAAGGTATGGTTTTAATGGGCCAGTTGTATGTTTAAAAGGTATGGTTTTAATGGGCCAGTTGTATGTTTAAAAGGTATGGTTTTAATGGGCCCGTTGTATGTTTAAAGGTATGGTTTTAATGGGCCAAGTTGTATGTTTAAAGGGATGGTTTTAATGGGCCAGTTGTATGTTTAAAAGGTATGGTTTTAATGGGCCAGTTGTATGGTTTTAATGGGAAGGTTGTATGTTTAAAAGGTATGGTTTTAATGGGCCAGTTTGATGTTTAAAAGGTATGCTTTTAATGGGCCAGTTGTATGTTTAAAAGGTTTGGTTTTAATGGGCCAGTTTGATGTTTAAAAGGTATGGTTTTAATGGGCCAGTTGTATGGTTTTAATGGGCCAGTTGTATGTTTAAAAGGTATGGTTTTAATGGGCCAGTTTGATGTTTAAAAGGTATGGTTTTAATGGGCCAGTTGTATGTTTAAAAGGTATGGTTTTAATGGGCCAGTTTGATGTTTAAAAGGTATGGTTTTATTGGGCCAGTTGTATGTTTAAAAGGTATGGTTTTAATGGGCCAGTTTGATGTTTAAAAGGTATGGTTTTAATGGGCCAGTTGTATGTTTAAAAGGTATGGTTTTAATGGGCCAGTTGTATGGTTTTAATGGGCCAGTTGTATGTTTAAAAGGTATGGTTTTAATGGGCCCGTTGTATGTTTAAAAGGTATGGTTTTAATGGGCCAGTTTGATGTTTAAAAGGTATGGTTTTAATGGGCAAGTTGTATGTTTAAAAGGTATGTTTTTAATGGGCCAGTTGTATGTTTAAAAGGTATGGTTTTAATGGGCCAGTTTGATGTTTAAAAGGTATGGATTTAATGGGCCAGTTGTATGTTTAAAAGGTATGGTTTTAATGGGCCAGTTGTATGTTTAAAAGGTATGGTTTTAATGGGCCAGTTTGATGTTTAAAAGGTATGGTTTTAATGGGCCAGTTGTATGGTTTTAATGGGCCAGTTGTATGGTTTTAATGGGCCAGTTGTATGTTTAAAAGGTATGGTTTTAATGGGCCAGTTTGATGTTTAAAAGGTATGGTTTTAATGGGCCAGTTGTATGTTTAAAAGGTATGGTTTTAATGGGCCAGTTGTATGTTTAAAAGGTATGGTTTTAATGGGCCAGTTTGATGTTTAAAAGGTATGGTTTTAATGGGCCAGTTGTATGTTTAAAAGGTATGGTTTTAATGTAACCAGCCAGTTGTATGGTTGTAATGGGCCAGTTGTATGTTTAAAGGTATGGTTTTAATGGACCAGTTGTATGTTTAAAAGGTATGGTTTTAATGGACCAGTTGTATGTTTAAAAGGTATGGTTTTAATGGGCCAGTTTGATGTTTAAAAGGTATGGTTTTAATGGGCCAGTTGTATGTTTAAAAGGTATGGTTTTAATGGGCCAGTTGTATGTTTAAAAGGTATGGTTTTAATGGGCCAGTTTGATGTTTAAAAGGTATGGTTTTAATGGGCCAGTTTGATGTTTAAAAGGTATGGTTTTAATGGGCCAGTTTGATGTTTAAAAGGTATGGTTTTAATGGGCCAGTTGTATGTTTAAAAGGTATGGTTTTAATGGGCCCGTTGTATGTTTAAAGGTATGGCTATGGGCCCGTTGTATGTTTAAAAGGTATGGCTATGGGCCCGTTGTATGTTTAAAGGTATGGCTATGGGCCCGTTGTATGTTTAAAGGTATGGCTATGGGCCCGTTGTATGTTTAAAGGTATGGCTGCCTGTTGTATGTTTAAAGGTATGGCTATGGGCCCGTTGTATGTTTAAAGGTATGGCTATGGGCCCGTTGTATGTTTAAAGGTATGGTTTTAATGGGCCCGTTGTATGGTTTTAATGGGCCTGTTGTATGTTTAAAAGGTATGGTTTTAATGGGCCAGTTGTATGTTTAAAGGTATGGCTATGGGCCCGTTGTATGTTTAAAGGTATGGCTGCCTGTTGTATGTTTAAAGGTATGGCTATGGGCCCGTTGTATGTTTAAAGGTATGGCTATGGGCCCGTTGTATGTTTAAAGGTATGGTTTTAATGGGCCCGTTGTATGGTTTTAATGGGCCTGTTGTATGTTTAAAAGGTATGGTTTTAATGGGCCAGTTGTATGTTTAAAGGTATGGCTATGGGCCAGTTGTATGTTTAAAGGTATGGTTTTAATGGGCCAGTTGTATGTTTAAAAGGTATGGTTTTAATGGGCCAGTTGTATGTTTAAAAGGTATGGTTTTAATGGGCCAGTTGTATGTTTAAAAGGTATGGTTTTAATGGGCCCGTTGTATGTTTAAAGGTATGGTTTTAATGGGCCAAGTTGTATGTTTAAAGGGATGGTTTTAATGGGCCAGTTGTATGTTTAAAAGGTATGGTTTTAATGGGCCAGTTGTATGGTTTTAATGGGCCAGTTGTATGTTTAAAAGGTATGGTTTTAATGGGCCAGTTTGATGTTTAAAAGGTATGCTTTTAATGGGCCAGTTGTATGTTTAAAAGGTTTGGTTTTAATGGGCCAGTTTGATGTTTAAAAGGTATGGTTTTAATGGGCCAGTTGTATGGTTTTAATGGGCCAGTTGTATGTTTAAAAGGTATGGTTTTAATGGGCCAGTTTGATGTTTAAAAGGTATGGTTTTAATGGGCCAGTTGTATGTTTAAAAGGTATGGTTTTAATGGGCCAGTTTGATGTTTAAAAGGTATGGTTTTATTGGGCCAGTTGTATGTTTAAAAGGTATGGTTTTAATGGGCCAGTTTGATGTTTAAAAGGTATGGTTTTAATGGGCCAGTTGTATGTTTAAAAGGTATGGTTTTAATGGGCCAGTTGTATGGTTTTAATGGGCCAGTTGTATGTTTAAAAGGTATGGTTTTAATGGGCCCGTTGTATGTTTAAAAGGTATGGTTTTAATGGGCCAGTTTGATGTTTAAAAGGTATGGTTTTAATGGGCAAGTTGTATGTTTAAAGGTATGTTTTTAATGGGCCAGTTGTATGTTTAAAAGGTATGGTTTTAATGGGCCCGTTGTATGTTTAAAGGTATGGTTTTAATGGGCCAAGTTGTATGTTTAAAGGGATGGTTTTAATGGGCCAGTTGTATGTTTAAAAGGTATGGTTTTAATGGGCCAGTTGTATGGTTTTAATGGGCCAGTTGTATGTTTAAAAGGTATGGTTTTAATGGGCCAGTTTGATGTTTAAAAGGTATGCTTTTAATGGGCCAGTTGTATGTTTAAAAGGTTTGGTTTTAATGGGCCAGTTTGATGTTTAAAAGGTATGGTTTTAATGGGCCAGTTGTATGGTTTTAATGGGCCAGTTGTATGTTTAAAGTTATGGTTTTAATGGGCCAGTTTGATGTTTTAAAAGGTATGGTTTTAATGGGCCAGTTGTATGTTTAAAAGGTATGGTTTTAATGGGCCAGTTTGATGTTTAAAAGGTATGGTTTTATTGGGCCAGTTGTATGTTTAAAAGGTATGGTTTTAATGGGCCAGTTTGATGTTTAAAAGGTATGGTTTTAATGGGCCAGTTGTATGTTTAAAAGGTATGGTTTTAATGGGCCAGTTGTATGGTTTTAATGGGCCAGTTGTATGTTTAAAAGGTATGGTTTTAATGGGCCCGTTGTATGTTTAAAAGGTATGGTTTTAATGGGCCAGTTTGATGTTTAAAAGGTATGGTTTTAATGGGCAAGTTGTATGTTTAAAAGGTATGGTTTTAATGGGCCAGTTGTATGTTTAAAAGGTATGGTTTTAATGGGCCAGTTTGATGTTTAAAAGGTATGGTTTTAATGGGCCAGTTTGATGTTTAAAAGGTATGGTTTTAATGGGCCAGTTTGATGTTTAAAAGGTATGGTTTTAATGGGCCAGTTGTATGTTTAAAAGGTATGGTTTTAATGGGCCCGTTGTATGTTTAAAGGTATGGCTATGGGCCCGTTGTATGTTTAAAAGGTATGGCTATGGGCCCGTTGTATGTTTAAAGGTATGGCTATGGGCCCGTTGTATGTTTAAAGGTATGGCTATGGGCCCGTTGTATGTTTAAAGGTATGGCTGCCTGTTGTATGTTTAAAGGTATGGCTATGGGCCCGTTGTATGTTTAAAGGTATGGCTATGGGCCCGTTGTATGTTTAAAGGTATGGTTTTAATGGGCCCGTTGTATGGTTTTAATGGGCCTGTTGTATGTTTAAAGGTATGGTTTTAATGGGCCAGTTGTATGTTTAAAGGTATGGCTATGGGCCCATTGTATGTTTAAAGGTATGGCTGCCTGTTGTATGTTTAAAGGTATGGCTATGGGCCCGTTGTATGTTTAAAGGTATGGCTATGGGCCCGTTGTATGTTTAAAGGTATGGTTTTAATGGGCCCGTTGTATGGTTTTAATGGGCCTGTTGTATGTTTAAAAGGTATGGTTTTAATGGGCCAGTTGTATGTTTAAAGGTATGGCTATGGGCCAGTTGTATGTTTAAAGGTATGGTTTTAATGGGCCAGTTGTATGTTTAAAAGGTATGGTTTTAATGGGCCAGTTGTATGTTTAAAAGGTATGGTTTTAATGGGCCAGTTGTATGTTTAAAAGGTATGGTTTTAATGGGCCCGTTGTATGTTTTAAGGTATGGTTTTAATGGGCCAAGTTGTATGTTTAAAGGGATGGTTTTAATGGGCCAGTTGTATGTTTAAAAGGTATGGTTTAATGGGCCAGTTGTATGGTTTTAATGGGCCAGTTGTATGTTTAAAAGGTATGGTTTTAATGGGCCAGTTTGATGTTTAAAAGGTATGCTTTTAATGGGCCAGTTGTATGTTTAAAAGGTTTGGTTTTAATGGGCCAGTTTGATGTTTAAAAGGTATGGTTTTAATGGGCCAGTTGTATGGTTTTAATGGGCCAGTTGTATGTTTAAAAGGTATGGTTTTAATGGGCCAGTTTTATGTTTAAAAGGTATGGTTTTAATGGGCCAGTTGTATGTTTAAAAGGTATGGTTTTAATGGGCCAGTTTGATGTTTAAAAGGTATGGTTTTATTGGGCCAGTTGTATGTTTAAAAGGTATGGTTTTAATGGGCCAGTTTGATGTTTAAAAGGTATGGTTTTAATGGGCCAGTTGTATGTTTAAAAGGTATGGTTTTAATGGGCCAGTTGTATGGTTTTAATGGGCCAGTTGTATGTTTAAAAGGTATGGTTTTAATGGGCCCGTTGTATGTTTAAAAGGTATGGTTTTAATGGGCCAGTTTGATGTTTAAAAGGTATGGTTTTAATGGGCAAGTTGTATGTTTAAAAGGTATGTTTTTAATGGGCCAGTTGTATGTTTAAAAGGTATGGTTTTAATGGGCCCGTTGTATGTTTAAAGGTATGGTTTTAATGGGCCAAGTTGTATGTTTAAAGGGATGGTTTTAATGGGCCAGTTGTATGTTTAAAAGGTATGGTTTTAATGGGCCAGTTGTATGGTTTTAATGGGCCAGTTGTATGTTTAAAAGGTATGGTTTTAATGGGCCAGTTTGATGTTTAAAAGGTATGCTTTTAATGGGCCAGTTGTATGTTTAAAAGGTTTGGTTTTAATGGGCCAGTTTGATGTTTAAAAGGTATGGTTTTAATGGGCCAGTTGTATGGTTTTAATGGGCCAGTTGTATGTTTAAAAGTTATGGTTTTAATGGGCCAGTTTGATGTTTAAAAGGTATGGTTTTAATGGGCCAGTTGTATGTTTAAAAGGTATGGTTTTAATGGGCCAGTTTGATGTTTAAAAGGTATGGTTTTATTGGGCCAGTTGTATGTTTAAAAGGTATGGTTTTAATGGGCCAGTTTGATGTTTAAAAGGTATGGTTTTAATGGGCCAGTTGTATGTTTAAAAGGTATGGTTTTAATGGGCCAGTTGTATGGTTTTAATGGGCCAGTTGTATGTTTAAAAGGTATGGTTTTAATGGGCCCGTTGTATGTTTAAAAGGTATGGTTTTAATGGGCCAGTTTGATGTTTAAAAGGTATGGTTTTAATGGGCAAGTTGTATGTTTAAAAGGTATGTTTTTAATGGGCCAGTTGTATGTTTAAAAGGTATGGTTTTAATGGGCCAGTTTGATGTTTAAAAGGTATGGATTTAATGGGCCAGTTGTATGTTTAAAAGGTATGGTTTTAATGGGCCAGTTGTATGTTTAAAGGTATGGTTTTAATGGGCCAGTTTGATGTTTAAAAGGTATGGTTTTAATGGGCCAGTTGTATGGTTTTAATGGGCCAGTTGTATGGTTTTAATGGGCCAGTTGTATGTTTAAAAGGTATGGTTTTAATGGGCCAGTTTGATGTTTAAAAGGTATGGTTTTAATGGGCCAGTTGTATGTTTAAAAGGTATGGTTTTAATGGGCCAGTTGTATGTTTAAAAGGTATGGTTTTAATGGGCCAGTTTGATGTTTAAAAGGTATGGTTTTAATGGGCCAGTTGTATGTTTAAAAGGTATGGTTTTAATGGGCCAGTTGTATGGTTGTAATGGGCCAGTTGTATGTTTAAAGGTATGGTTTTAATGGACCAGTTGTATGTTTAAAAGGTATGGTTTTAATGGACCAGTTGTATGTTTAAAAGGTATGGTTTTAATGGGCCAGTTTGATGTTTAAAAGGTATGGTTTTAATGGGCCAGTTGTATGTTTAAAAGGTATGGTTTTAATGGGCCAGTTGTATGTTTAAAAGGTATGGTTTTAATGGGCCAGTTTGATGTTTAAAAGGTATGGTTTTAATGGGCCAGTTTGATGTTTAAAAGGTATGGTTTTAATGGGCCAGTTTGATGTTTAAAAGGTATGGTTTTAATGGGCCAGTTGTATGTTTAAAAGGTATGGTTTTAATGGGCCCGTTGTATGTTTAAAGGTATGGCTATGGGCCCGTTGTATGTTTAAAAGGTATGGCTATGGGCCCGTTGTATGTTTAAAGGTATGGCTATGGGCCCGTTGTATGTTTAAAGGTATGGCTATGGGCCCGTTGTATGTTTAAAGGTATGGCTGCCTGTTGTATGTTTAAAGGTATGGCTATGGGCCCGTTGTATGTTTAAAGGTATGGCTATGGGCCCGTTGTATGTTTAAAGGTATGGTTTTAATGGGCCCATTGTATGGTTTTAATGGGCCTGTTGTATGTTTAAAAGGTATGGTTTTAATGGGCCAGTTGTATGTTTAAAGGTATGGCTATGGGCCCGTTGTATGTTTAAAGGTATGGCTGCCTGTTGTATGTTTAAAGGTATGGCTATGGGCCCGTTGTATGTTTAAAGGTATGGCTATGGGCCCGTTGTATGTTTAAAGGTATGGTTTTAATGGGCCCGTTGTATGGTTTTAATGGGCCTGTTGTATGTTTAAAAGGTATGGTTTTAATGGGCCAGTTGTATGTTTAAAGGTATGGCTATGGGCCAGTTGTATGTTTAAAGGTATGGTTTTAATGGGCCAGTTGTATGTTTAAAAGGTATGGTTTTAATGGGCCAGTTGTATGTTTAAAAGGTATGGTTTTAATGGGCCAGTTGTATGTTTAAAAGGTATGGTTTTAATGGGCCCGTTGTATGTTTAAAGGTATGGTTTTAATGGGCCAAGTTGTATGTTTAAAGGGATGGTTTTAATGGGCCAGTTGTATGTTTAAAAGGTATGGTTTTAATGGGCCAGTTGTATGGTTTTAATGGGCCAGTTGTATGTTTAAAAGGTATGGTTTTAATGGGCCAGTTTGATGTTTAAAAGGTATGCTTTTAATGGGCCAGTTGTATGTTTAAAAGGTTTGGTTTTAATGGGCCAGTTTGATGTTTAAAAGGTATGGTTTTAATGGGCCAGTTGTATGGTTTTAATGGGCCAGTTGTATGTTTAAAAGGTATGGTTTTAATGGGCCAGTTTGATGTTTAAAAGGTATGGTTTTAATGGGCCAGTTGTATGTTTAAAAGGTATGGTTTTAATGGGCCAGTTTGATGTTTAAAAGGTATGGTTTTATTGGGCCAGTTGTATGTTTAAAAGGTATGGTTTTAATGGGCCAGTTTGATGTTTAAAAGGTATGGTTTTAATGGGCCAGTTGTATGTTTAAAAGGTATGGTTTTAATGGGCCAGTTGTATGGTTTTAATGGGCCAGTTGTATGTTTAAAAGGTATGGTTTTAATGGGCCCGTTGTATGTTTAAAAGGTATGGTTTTAATGGGCCAGTTTGATGTTTAAAAGGTATGGTTTTAATGGGCAAGTTGTATGTTTAAAAGGTATGTTTTTAATGGGCCAGTTGTATGTTTAAAAGGTATGGTTTTAATGGGCCAGTTTGATGTTTAAAAGGTATGGTTTTAATGGGCCAGTTGTATGTTTAAAAGGTATGGTTTTAATGGGCCAGTTGTATGTTTAAAAGGTATGGTTTTAATGGGCCAGTTTGATGTTTAAAAGGTATGGTTTTAATGGGCCAGTTGTATGGTTTTAATGGGCCAGTTGTATGGTTTTAATGGGCCAGTTGTATGTTTAAAAGGTATGGTTTTAATGGGCCAGTTTGATGTTTAAAAGGTATGGTTTTAATGGGCCAGTTGTATGTTTAAAAGGTATGGTTTTAATGGGCCAGTTGTATGTTTAAAAGGTATGGTTTTAATGGGCCAGTTTGATGTTTAAAAGGTATGGTTTTAATGGGCCAGTTGTATGTTTAAAAGGTATGGTTTTAATGGGCCAGTTGTATGGTTGTAATGGGCCAGTTGTATGTTTAAAGGTATGGTTTTAATGGACCAGTTGTATGTTTAAAAGGTATGGTTTTAATGGACCAGTTGTATGTTTAAAGGTATGGTTTTAATGGGCCAGTTTGATGTTTAAAAGGTATGGTTTTAATGGGCCAGTTGTATGTTTAAAAGGTATGGTTTTAATGGGCCAGTTGTATGTTTAAAAGGTATGGTTTTAATGGGCCAGTTTGATGTTTAAAAGGTATGGTTTTAATGGGCCAGTTTGATGTTTAAAAGGTATGGTTTTAATGGGCCAGTTTGATGTTTAAAAGGTATGGTTTTAATGGGCCAGTTGTATGTTTAAAAGGTATGGTTTTAATGGGCCAGTTGTATGTTTAAAAGGTATGGTTTTAATGGGCCAGTTGTATGTTTAAAAGGTTTGGTTTTAATGGGCCAGTTTGATGTTTAAAAGGTATGGTTTTAATGGGCCAGTTGTATGTTTAAAAGGTATGGTTTTAATGGGCCAGTTGTATGGTTTTAATGGGCCAGTTTTATGTTTAAAAGGTATGGTTTTAATGGGCCAGTTGTATGGTTTTAATGGGCCAGTTGTATGGTTTTAATGGGCCAGTTTTATGTTTAAAAGGTATGGTTTTAATGGGCCAGTTGTATGTTTAAAAGGTATGGTTTTAATGGGCCAGTTTGATGTTTAAAAGGTATGGTTTTATTGGGCCAGTTGTATGTTTAAAAGGTATGGTTTTAATGGGCCAGTTTGATGTTTAAAAGGTATGGTTTTAATGGGCCAGTTGTATGTTTAAAAGGTATGGTTTTAATGGGCCAGTTGTATGGTTTTAATGGGCCAGTTGTATGTTTAAAAGGTATGGTTTTAATGGGCCCGTTGTATGTTTAAAAGGTATGGTTTTAATGGGCCAGTTTGATGTTTAAAAGGTATGGTTTTAATGGGCAAGTTGTATGTTTAAAAGGTATGTTTTAATGGGCCAGTTGTATGTTTAAAAGGTATGGTTTTAATGGGCCAGTTTGATGTTTAAAAGGTATGGTTTTAATGGGCCAGTTGTATGTTTAAAAGGTATGGTTTTAATGGGCCAGTTGTATGTTTAAAAGGTATGGTTTTAATGGGCCAGTTTGATGTTTAAAAGGTATGGTTTTAATGGGCCAGTTGTATGGTTTTAATGGGCCAGTTGTATGGTTTTAATGGGCCAGTTGTATGTTTAAAGGTATGGTTTTAATGGGCCAGTTTGATGTTTAAAAGGTATGGTTTTAATGGGCCAGTTGTATGTTTAAAAGGTATGGTTTTAATGGGCCAGTTGTATGTTTAAAAGGTATGGTTTTAATGGGCCAGTTTGATGTTTAAAAGGTATGGTTTTAATGGGCCAGTTGTATGTTTAAAAGGTATGGTTTTAATGGGCCAGTTGTATGGTTGTAATGGGCCAGTTGTATGTTTAAAGGTATGGTTTTAATGGACCAGTTGTATGTTTAAAAGGTATGGTTTTAATGGACCAGTTGTATGTTTAAAAGGTATGGTTTTAATGGGCCAGTTTGATGTTTAAAAGGTATGGTTTTAATGGGCCAGTTGTATGTTTAAAAGGTATGGTTTTAATGGGCCAGTTGTATGTTTAAAAGGTATGGTTTTAATGGGCCAGTTTGATGTTTAAAGGTATGGTTTTAATGGGCCAGTTTGATGTTTAAAAGGTATGGTTTTAATGGGCCAGTTTGATGTTTAAAAGGTATGGTTTTAATGGGCCAGTTGTATGTTTAAAAGGTATGGTTTTAATGGGCCAGTTGTATGTTTAAAGGTATGGTTTTAATGGGCCAGTTGTATGTTTAAAAGGTTTGGTTTTAATGGGCCAGTTTGATGTTTAAAAGGTATGGTTTTAATGGGCCAGTTGTATGTTTAAAAGGTATGGTTTTAATGGGCCAGTTGTATGGTTTTAATGGGCCAGTTTTATGTTTAAAGGTATGGTTTTAATGGGCCAGTTGTATGGTTTTAATGGGCCAGTTCTATGTTTAAAGGTATGGTTTTAATGGGCCAGTTTGATGTTTAAAAGGTATGCTTTTAATGGGCCAGTTGTATGTTTAAAAGGTATGGTTTTAATGGGCCAGTTTG